>NC_141991.1:211168019-211334655 GCF_049901715.1 Pseudonaja textilis | reverse complement strand
ACTTTTGTAAACAACTACATTATAGCAACACTGAATGTGTCTAAAAAACAGGAAGCACCTTTTAATCAATCAGAATGAAATCTGTAGTGGTACAAGCTCTATGGCAGCTCAGACATATCAGTAAATCACATTTTAAAACTGACCAGAAATGTTACTCCAATATGTGGATGATCACATAAGGCCTATATTAGCCTTTGCCAATGTTGGCATCTTCCAGATGTTGAGATTGCACTTCCCAGACTTCTATGAAAACATGATACTTTCGTACACTGAGCAGTATTTTAACAACTATATTCATTGCTTAGATATATATGTGGGGGGGCCTTACTTATCATACAAAATAGTTGCAAAAGGCTGAAGAGATATTAATTAGATAGGGCTGCATACTATATGATCATCCTGAGTAAGTATCATAATATTGTGTGTACCTATTGCTTGATAGGATATTTACAATGATCTCCTAATTTGCAAAGTAGTCTCTAAATTAGATATCTTAACTTGCATAGAATAGTGTAAGCATATTTCAGATAAATTGGGCTTAGGTTGAATGTGTGGAATACTGGCCAAAATGCTCCAGAACTTAAAAGATAGCATCGTGTTGTAAAAATATGGATGAGAAAAAAATAGAAAAAAAAATACCTGCAAATAAGGATTTTCAAAATGTTATATACATGAACTATTATGTATGCCAAACAACGCATTTCATATGAATAATGTCTGAACCCGAACACTTGTTTTGGATGTTTTGTTCTTTATACGAGATGAAATTAAAGTTCTGAGCAAAAGAGTTTTGGGAGTGGCATGTAACTGACAGAAAAATCCAAATATATCAAGAGCTGAAGAGAGGGAGGGCATGCACTAGAAAGTGGATAGGCCAGTGGGATGTGGTATGCTGTGTTTATTGTTGTCACTTTAGTAGGGAAGAGGCACATCAATAATTTGAATTGGTGAGGGGAAGGGAGAAAAGGAAGGTCCTGAGCAGCCAGAAAAATAAGCTGGTGATAGGATATGCCATGCTGAGAATTATTGAAGGGATTAGAAAAGTGATATATATTAACCTTGCCCTACTTGCTGAATAAAATTATCCAGGATCCCTTATGATTTTAACACAGGCTTTTTTTTCAAAACAATCATATAAAAGTTCAGCAGAACTGGAATGTGACTCAAATGGAACTCATTTGTTTTGAGTTCTAAAGAAAAAACTCTCCTCAAATTGCAAAGAACATGGTCAGAACAACCAAGTATTAAAAGAAGCAGAGAATGAACATAAAAATGTGATGAAAATAAAAATGTTTGCAGAATGATATTTGGTCTGTTGCAAGGAATGTTTCTCCAAAGAAGCAAAAATGGGTATATATATAACCACATTGTTCTGTGTACTTTGTACGTCAGGAGATAAATAAAAGCTGAATGCAGTGGGAATAGGTTACTTAGAAAGTATGTGTCTAATAAAATAGAAAAAAATATGAATGGGTATTGAATGAATGTGGACTGAATGTAAAACTGAATGACAAGTACAAAAGAAGTATATTAAGGTGATCTGGTAATATAGGATGAGTAAATGAGAAAATGAGGGAAAATATATTAAGGAAAGGGGAAGGAGACTGAAAAAAATAACAGTTAAATTGTGAAATCCTCAAAAAATCAATGAAATTTGTAAACAATAAAAGACAATATATATAAATGATGCATATAAGTGATGAAATCAAGTCTAGTTGGTAATGATAGAAAGGTATAAGTATAGTAAATAGTTTTGGTGTACTAGATTTAGTTGTATTTCCTTTTTAAAACTCATGTCTTTAACATTTTCTGTGCTTTACATAAAACTGACTGCCCCACTCCTTAGAATAATGTAATGCTTATGTATTTCCATCCCCCCCCCCCCGTTATGAAGCAATTGTAGTAGTTAGTGCAGAGGATGAATGTGGGTTGTCTTACTTGGATGTTCTTTCATGGCGAAAGACAAAACCAAACCACATACTAGTTGCAACAAGTAGCTGTAACACACTAAATAAAACTTTATTGGGATAATTTAATATTGGAAATTCTGGTTATCATATTTGTCTAGAATCTCCTATGAAAGACCAAACCAAATACTAGTTGCAACAAGCAGCTGTAACACACTAAATAAAACTTTATTGTGATAATTTAATATTGGAAATTCTGGTTATCATATTTAGAATCTCCTATTGTATATCCAGTATGAGAGAACAAATGTATCAATTAGCATATCATGTGTATGATTCATAACTGCAAGCTTTAAGATTTGGCTCTATCCAACCTGATGGATAATAATGAATATCATCTTTTTTTTTTTAAACTAATACAGAAACCTGAATTTTTGGGACTTGTGGCAACAGGCAACAATAGATAACATAAAGACCAAAATAATCTATTTTATGAATTTGACCCAAAATTGCCCATGTATATCAGATAAAAGCACTGGTGGTAATTATGGAAATTCTACAATTCTACTGACAAAACCAAACTATATTCTTATTCCAGAAACTGATTGTAATATCTAATATTATGCTATATCAATTTTGTTTTATGATTTTATATGGCGTTATATTATTTTTGCTACTTTTGTTTTTTGGATTGGCTTCTCCCAGAGTCTGGTATGGAGATGGTCAGCTATACAAATTTTACAAATAAACAAATAATCCTGGTGAACTATTTATATGCTTAAGATATCAAATTTACTATATCTACTGTTTAGAAACCTTTCACATGACCATCTTTCTTTTCAATGATTTTAACAAGTTTCTGTGTATATATCCTGTGTATTACTTTCTCAATTATTTTTAAGTATATTTTTTAACTTAATAGTTGAATGAATAACATTCTCAGGTGGCCTAATTATAATTCTGCCTGTAGCTACAACATAATAAAAGGTTTGTGAAATCATTCTCTGTGAAGTGCTAGGCACTTGATCTATTCAGCTGAGATGTTCCACAGAGTTTCAGTGATTACCTCAGTGCTGATGGCTTAGGGGTAGCTGAATAATACAGTCACAGAAAAACATCTGCATCTCAGACAATGTGCTTCAGTCTGAATTATGGATTAAAAACAACAAAAGTGGACAAAGTGATGGCACCTTGCAAGGCTAGCATCTACCTGAATACTGATGCATTACTTTTGTCAAAGTGAATTTACTCAGACCCATTTCTTATATATTATTCTTGTGAAGTAGATCATAATTTCCATGTTCTGCCATAAATACCACAAAGTCTGTATGCAAAATAATAAACAAGGGTTGTTTCTCTTAAAGCTTAACTCGTTCCCAAGTGGCTACCTCAGTCACCTGACGCATATGGTACCCTGTTGTTTGAAGGGAGTATCTAGTATAGCTCCCATATTACAAATTGAGTAACGGTGAAATGTTGAACTGGAAATACCATACTAGTATTAAACTAATAAATTGTGGAAAAATTACTAATAAAACATTACTAAAAAAAACCTGTACAAGTAACTAAGTGCCCCAGTAGAATAAAATTATATATATAAATGTAATAGTAATTATTTGCACTCCTACATCAGACTTGATAAAACAGTTGTACAAAACTTTTAATGTTGCATTCAACTCAGCTAAATATGTATTGAAAAGTTCTTTCTCTTTATGATTTTTATTAATAATATGGGGATTAATTAGTTGATTTAGCAACCACCTTTAGACGGTTTCTCATTTTATTCTATCTTTCAAAAAACTAATGTTGTAGATCTAAATTTAAAATAAAGCAGCATGATGAAGGGGATGAAAGTGGATGAAAGCATTCAAGTAAATTGCCTTCTAATAGGATTCTGTGAGTTTTGAATATCAGATATCCAATTACATATAAAATTTCAAAAATTCACGGAATCAATTATGAAGCTTCTTGATTTCTGCAAATTATAGCTATTCACAAGAATGGGGGGATAAATGCTGCATACATAAATAAATGTCTTTTCTTATAAATTAAAAGTTATCATTGCAATTCTTAAACCAAGAATATTGTGAAAACCATTTTTATTTGACATAATAGGAAGAAACATTTTGTTATCTACACTACAATTCTTAATTAATTCATAAATATTATTTAATGTTTACTATTTACTGATAATTCTTTATGCCTTTTAGTAATATTACAGAATATGTCAGTGTATAATAAACATGTTCAGCCAAATGGGTTCATTTTACAGAAAAATTTAAGCCTTCTCCCCTATGCATATTGTATGTATATTTTAATGCAGCTGGGAAAGAACAGTCTAAACCAAGTTTAATTGGATTACATTGGGACATAATTGTAGACATTCTTCAATTAATGTTTTCTTTAAAAAAGTATTTTCTACATTTGGGGTTCATAGAAACTACTAAAATTATTTATTTAATGAAGCTGCAAACTGGTGGCTTGTTTGGGACAATTCCACTTTTCTATTGTTAAGGTTTAAAATAAATATATATTTTAAACACAGCTATGTTAGGCAGTGAATGTGTATGAATTAATGGAAGACAATAAATGTAACAATATTCGTGTCTTGTTCTTTTGAAAATTCTAAACTGTTTCCTATTTTGAAATGAAGATGTAAGTATAGTTCATATATAAGTATGGTTCCTTATATGTTGGTTATATTGCTATTTATATCTTGCTGCTCATAGTTTTGTACTTTCTTTTGAACAGCATTTTAAATAATTAAAAATCTATAAATGTTTTAGTATTGAATAAATATATGTAACTATTAATTTTGATTAAATGATAAATATTATGCATGAAAAATTCACAAAAACAGACTTCATGGTAATCTCACATTTTTAGGATAAGATCAGTGACATCTAGCAAGATTGAAGACATCACGAGTAGTGGGAGCCCTTCATTCAACAACCTCCAAATCCTATATTCAAATGGAATTTTTCAGAAACAAAATGTTATTTTCTTCTCTTTCTCCACTATCTCAAAATCTGTCCCAGAATGGATTTTGAGGGTACATGGGAAGTTCCACTTATTTCATTAATGGAACCAACCTTTTCTTCTTCTTAAAAAAACATTTCTATTTAATGATTTTCTTCTAGAAGACTACTACTCTCAACTAGGCTAGGAGTCATGCAATAGTTTCATCCTTATTCATTCAGACAGCTAAAAGCATACCATTCTTAGATCCACCTTTCTTAATTAACATTTCTATTCTACTTTAGTGGAAGAATGACTTGATAGGACAATAAAACAATATTTTACTTAATATTATTATCAAGCCATTTTGTTTCTTAAAGTTGTTGCTTCAACTGCATGAAAATCAAAAGAACTACACTAATGGAACTTGATGAAAAAGCAATTAATCTGATTATTTTCATAGGGTGGATCAATAGCAATAGCCACTAGTGAAGTCTGTGGCCTAGAACCAGTTATATAATCAAACGGAATTAAGCAGCGACTGGCTTTAGCCAGCTCTGCAGAGTCTCTGGATTAGTTAGCACTTATTAATTCTAAATTTATATGAAGTACACATGAAAGAGACTCCAAGGAGATTATGTCATTAAAAAATGTTTTAGGGGGAATATTGGAATCTTTTGCTACATATTGCTTATAGTCAGTGTCTTGATAAGTTTTTCTTCCATACCTGTTAACATCACATATAAAGGGAAGTGTCTATCTGGCATAGCAACATTATTCAATATTTTGGAAAAGGTTAAGAGGTGAAAAATTGAACCCAAGTGCATGGCTGAACATTTTGTTGTCACAATGACCTTTCCTACTTGCCAAATATTACTATAATGATGTTCTAAAAGCATTAGTTGGAAAATAAATGAATTCTGCATGAAATATGAAAAGTTAAGAAAGAAAAGTTCTCTATTTTCTGACTATGAAAGAGAAATGAAGCTCTTAAGCTGCCAACATTGCATCTAAAACATTTTAAATGCAGCTTCTGAATTTTGTTCTTTTTATGGCTATTATTCGGCTTTCCCTTGCAGAGAGAGGTTTAACAAGCAAGTTAAATGACCCCCAATGGTGACTCTTATGCCTCACTTTACAGCATTCTCATCAAGATAGCCAATATATATTTCTCCATTAATCAAGAACAGTTTTCCCTACTTGCTCTGTAGCACTCTCACAGATTCTTATTCTTGTTAGCTAAGTTGTCTCCCTTCACAGCATGCAGGTCTTTTTGTAACAAGTCGGGAAAACATAAGCAAGCAATTAAAGGAACACAGACAATAGTGTATATAGATTATACATGGTTTAAGTGATGGCATACTAAAATCTGTTTAGAACACCAAGGTCACTGAAATGGACATGGACTTTTTTAAAAAATAAAAGCTTCTTTTAATGTACAATCAAGTTTAATTTTACCCACAAAAATATGTAAAATTGATCAGATAATTGAAGACCTAACTTAAAGTCAAGGAATTAAGCAGATATTTTAGCATTATTCCTCAAATAAAACTCTCAGTTAATGGCAGTCTACGTTTAACAACTGACTTGTATGGTGACCATTTGTAGTACAGTGCTGAAAAAATAATTTTGCAAACAATCTTTGCATTTATGATCTTTGCAGGTCCAATATTGTAATGTGTTTTTGAATAAGCAAGAAGCAGTCCATAATGTATGGAAATTTTAATAATATATAATGGTTAAATTTTAATTATGTCATCTTAAGTAAATATATTATGCTTGTTTTTAAAATGACTTATGAACAAAAATGTGAGGCAAAATTATGACTTTTACAAAGTCATGTGTTTTGGTCTTGGGATATTTTTAGATTTTAGGAATGGGATATTTTTAGATTTTTATTTTAGATCTAGGCAGATTATTATGTTAATGAATTATATATAATAATCAATCAGAAATTAGGAAATTCAGAAAGTGAAATTATATAACTTCAATATTAAATAATCAGACAGGACCAAAATATCATATACAGAACTTGCTTTTACTGTCTTGCTTGAATAGATTTAAGAATGTGGCTTGTAAAACACATGGGGATATAGGTTTTTTATACGATGTATCTTACCTTATCACATCTCATCAATCCCAAGTATCGGAGTGATTTACTAGTCTGAGCAATCTGGGTGGCTCCCTGATCTGTGATTTCTTTGCACCATCCCACATCAACTGTCTCTATTGTCATACTGTATCTTCCAATGGCTATCAGGGCTGTAAAACATGAGACAACCAGAACCAGAAATGAAACATAAATCAAACAAACATTTATTTTATAAATACATGCAGAAATATATCAAAAAGTTAGAAATATTTTCTCTTGAACTTTCTGTTTGTTGTACCTTGATTGATATACAATACTTATTAGCTCATTTATAAACAAAGAACTTTACACAGTTCTTTTCCTCCTTAAAAACCATACTGTAAAATACTTATATTTGCCTTGCTTCATAATATGTACTGGTTACATTTGTTTAAACTTCTGTTGTAAATATATGGTCTTAATTTTGCCATTATTCTACAAGTTTTAGTTTCCAATCTGGTATCTTTGATAAAGTTCTTCTTTTCTAATGTTATGCTAAATTCATTCTCACAGCTGTGACCATATTTTAGTAAATAATTGTGATTTTGTTTGTTAAAATGCTGTAGAGTTATCCCTAGAAAGAAGATGTCATTTCTAACATGATTTCTAATATTTTCTTAATAGGACTATCTATTTCTTTCTTTCTGGTACTTTTGAGTTATTTTTCGTGTCGACTACCATGTTCTTTCTATTTCATGGTATTTCCACCACTTATATGATTTGACTGTCTTGGCAATTATTGACATAGTTATAACTTAGAATAAAAGTGTAGGGTAGAATTCATAAAAGAGTTTTGCAACAAAAACTCTGTCCTTTTCCAACATGCATTGGAATGTTGCACACATATACAAGAAGTGGAGCTTGCCTCCTCAAAAGGTATCTATATCATTTCTATGAAATCCTGACCTATCATTGACAACCTTGATTTTAATGGATTGGACTAGGACAAGAAAGATCCATACGCACATACAGAAGTTCTAGCCATTATCTTTCAGATCAACTAATTTCACAGGATTAAAGGAGGATTTACTATATAAACAGCCTTAACAGCTACAAAGGCAAAGTTTCTCAACCTCTTTAGCTTTCATGAACTCTTGAAATAATTATCAAGTTTCAGAAGTTTCTGAAATAGAGAAAGGAGATTCCATAAATTGTATAGCCAACCTCTGAAGCTAATTCTGGGAATATTAATCTATTTAAACATTGATTTTTATTAGTGCTGGATTACTCGGAAAATATAATTATTGAAAAAAATTGAATGTTTTACTTATATTTTTAGTCACTACTGATACACTATTTTTAATTGCACTAATACATTTAGATTTTTTATTTATTTGCCAGTAGTCTAGATATTTGTTATCATATTTGTAATATCTTTGTTTAGCAAAAATGATTTGAGAGATTTTATCTGCCACCAAATCACCTATCTCCTTTTATTTACTATCTGTTTATATATGCTACCTAATCTAGTTCTTGTATATGTTGCTAGTAATTGTTAATTTATTTTTTACTAATAACTTTATTGGAAATTACAAAATGCAAGTAAAACTAATGTAAACTATAAAAAATAAAGAGCAACAAAAAAGAGAAGAAAGGGGAACTTTCCTTTCCTATCAAGTAAGCCTAAACTTATCACCACCTCTTAAACTATAAAAAACTATTCTTGATCCCTGATATCAAACAAATCTTTAAAACGTTCTCCATTCTAATTTGCAAAAATTCACTAAGGTGTACCAGAAATAACAATATAGCTATTATAAATTTATAATATCACTTAAAATCCTTTCAATTTTTTTCAAATACAATCAGTAAAAATCCAGCATAATTTACAAAGAAAGTAATAGAATTATATTAGTCTTAATCAGATCTCTTAAGCAAATTCTTCAAATCTCATTATTCAAATACAATCTATGAAAATCCTATAGAACTTACTAAAAATGTCAGCATTAATTTAGGCAAATAAATTTAAAATGTAACAAGTAATTTCTTTTCTACAAAACTGCTATTTATAAAATACCTTAAAATATATTCTTTCATAGCCAGCAAAAAACCCAAAACCATTACTAATTATCAGATATGTCTGTCTGTCTAGTTGAAGAAGATGAAAAAAAACCTTGATTTTAAAAAACCCCTGCATGCTAGGTGTAGTTATTCTTTTTAAGTCAATAACATGCAGAAAATCTCAAGAGAAGACTAGTTTAATCAGTGTAATATTATAATCTGTAATAGCTGAAAAGAAAATGTTTTCAGCATCAATAGCAAGTTTGCTTTTTTTGAAGGCTTCACCAAGTATCTTCTATGTTAATAGATATTTTGATTTCACCAGCATGCTAGATAGCAAATTTCTCAACCCATAAGGCAAGTAGTTTTCATAAATAAGTTAACCTGGAAATTTTAAAAATATAAATACTTAATTTATATAAATATACATGGTCATAAAGGAGAAGTATATTAATAACAACATAATCATGTCCATTCATACATTATACTGCACTTCTCTTTTACCCACTTTACAAGCCAAAATTGAAATGGCATAATTTGGGAGATAACCTACTGGTTTCAGAATCCCTTACAGAGGTTCTTAATTGTTAGAACTTTTAGCCCCCTCTCCCCAGTTAACTCAGAAGTTAACTGAGTCCATGATATCTGAAACATACAAATAAACATTTACACCATAATTTCTTCTGTAGACTCATCAAATCGCTTTCAGATAATGACAGCTGCAACTCATATCCCAAGATAAGATGTCACTGGCCAGCTGCACCTTAATTGCAACTACTGCAGAATAATAAAGCTAGTAACATTAATTAGTACTCCTCTATATAAAGAATGGGATGTAATGTCTTGAACATAGTTGACTGTAATCATCCTGGGAACACTTTAAACAGTAATTAAAGTGATGGAAATGCAAATAAAAATGTACGGTCCTAAGGGTTTGAAAAAGACTACTTTCTCCTCAAGTAGTTTTTAGAACTCTTCGTATTTAGCAGCATAATTTACCTTTCAAAATATTCACCAATAAGAAGCATACCAGGGGAACATGCACAGATGCATTTCTATGTGGGCTGGGATATAGCCAACATTATATGAACAAAGACTGACATGGGCTACAGGACGTTCCTCTTCCCTGCATTACTAATGTCAATGCCCCCAATGCATCAATTTATTATACTGATGATAAGAATTATACTGAATTTTGTAAGCTGTTCTAGAAGCCTTTTCATCTAAAGAGTAGGGTAGAGTCATTTGAAATAAACCAGGCTGGACAAGCAGTCATTGTTTCTCCATCTGTTACAATTTACTCAGTTAAAAATAAACAATTACAGCATGTAATTCAAATATGTACATCATGATCTACAGCAACTAGTTGCTGCATCTGTACACAGAGAGAATGAGACAAACAACTATATGTCAGGGAATGTGAAGAGCATTTTCCCAAACAAGTGATCGATTTTTAATTAACTATTATAAAAATACACATCAGGAAGATGTTTGATTTAACCATTTCTAAAGAAATTGTTGGAATTTAATTTTTTCTATTGTTTATGAACAAATAATCTTCCCTATAAAATGTGTGTGATGAAATCATAATTCTATGTAATTTGATCTGTTCTGTGGTGGTCTGACAATTGAAATGAGACGCAGGGAAACGTCTGAGCAATTGCCAGCCCCGAGTAGACCCAGGTACCAGCTTTTATTGAGAACAAAATGCATATACAGAAAACAAGTGACCTCAACAGGATGTTATTTCCACAGGATATATAGGATGAGAATAAACAGGATGAGAATATACATCTGCGGAAATTCCCATGGGAATGGCTCAGCTATATACTATGACCTTTCACCGACATATTTGGTCCCCTAAGCTTTGCAGGTCATAACAGGACAAAAACACCCATAGCAGGCGGAAATGCCCCCCCACCAGGGGCATTTTTTAGTCCCTAGATCTATGCAAAGCTATACAAGGACTTGCAGAATAAAATATATTACCACATTCCCTCCTTTTTTATTTATTCAAAGATAGGGGGTGTTTTAGTGGCATAATACACAGTTCCCTCGCGACTTTGTCTCGTACGCTGAAGAACTGAGGTACATATTTGAAATAGATTAGGAACACATTGAATACAGCAACATAACATAATAAGTATAATAACAATTGTCACAACTAATTGAAGCAATGAACGTAACCATGAGCTGTCAGGAAGCCAATCCCATAGCAAAGCCCAAGGTGACTTATCAAAGCCATCTTTTCCTGCTTCGTGCTCAGCTATGCGGTCTTCCATATCATGAACAGTTCTTGTAATGTTAGGCTCATAATTATGTATGAAAATACAACAATGTGAATGAATTAAAGCACAAACTCCTCCTTTAGCAGCTAACATTATGTCTAAAGCATAACGATTTTGTAAAGTAATTTGGCGAATTTCAGACACTTCTTCATTTAACATCTTAATGCTCTTAACAGTATTATTAAACATAGCAACAGTGAAATTATTTAAAATATGCAGATCCCGATAGTTCATAGCCACCCCCAAAGGTGGTAATGCCGCCCTGGAAAGTTGAGTTAACCACCACCCTCCCGTGGTGAGACCCGAATCCACCTCCCTCCTGTTACGAATCCGGGCCTTGGGCAGTTGGTCTAACTTATATATTACTGGGATGACATGCCCAATCGTACACACCCCAGACCAATCCTTTGGCCATTGTTGATAAGCAGTATCCCCACATAGCAACCATAACCCATCCGGAAGAGGAAAGTATTTTAAATGCTTATGATAGATATTATTGGAGGCCTGACTTTCCCAACCCCACATTAGCCACATCCAAGTACAGAGAACATATGCCCCGTGACCAATGTCAGGCCTCTTAGTGGTTGTCCGATTTACACAACAGTCACGGGAAACTTTCAAAGCCTTGGATAACGTAGAAGATGTCCGATTTATGCAGTTGCTCTTACTAGTAATGCTTTTTACACATCTCATACATCCTCCTTCCAAAGGAATCACCTTCTTACAGAGCGTAGTATTTCCTAGCAAAATAGATTGAGTCCCTACAGGGGGGCGGTAATAACAAACCGATGCTTTGGTAGTGAAAGTTACCTTTGTTGTGAACAATGTTTGATTCCACTTTTCGGGGTCTGGACCCCAGTAAAGCCAATGTTTAAAATCATTATAATCAAAATTAGCACTGGTTCGCTCATTCAAAGGAACACCATGTAACAAAACTCCACCTTTCCCAGACCCAGGCACATGCATACAAAGCCAACAATTAGTTACATTTAAACCCTTAGCTGCCATCTGAATGTCCTTGATGTAGGAATTTTCTTTCCATAAATTATCACCAAGGTCTCTAGTTTTTGAGATAATAGCAGTTCTCCGCCTCCGTATTAGAGTCCGTGGAGGCATAAGACGAATGGAAAGAGAGTCTGTGTAAGGTAACTTAGGTAACTCCAATTGACATCTATATTGTCCATAGTCTGAAACAGAAACATTAAACAGGATCAGAGTTGTAGCACAGGCTGAAGATATAATATCCTTATCAGGTCCCGAATAAAGAATGTCTTGACCCTTATGCCAGGACCAATATGCTGGAAAAATCAAGGGATGCCGCTGTTTGCAGATCAATTTAGTCTGATTCCCCAGAGGAACCTGCTGCAAACAAGTTGATAACCTCAGATAAGCAGTCATCTTTTCCCAGCCTTCACAGCGCCGCGCCTGGATTGCCGGCATCAAGAGAATCAGGAACCACAGGTACGGAATCAGGAAATGCCATCCTGCTCCTCTGAAACCTCCTTCACTGGCACCTGCGAAGGCGCTTGCGAATGATCAGGCCGAATACATCGACCAGGAACCCAACGAATTTGACCAAGATGTTCTACTGCTGCATAACCACGTCCCCACGTAATCAGCTCAGCGGGAACCCATGCCGGATCCGGAAGGAATCGCACCAACACTCGAGGCCTCACTGCATCTGTAGAAGGAGAAGAAAAATGCCTGCTGGCCTTTCATGCAGGGGGTTACCAGACAAATTTAAAAATTTAAAGTATACAAAGCAAGATTTAAATGATCTTGAATTGCCGGAAGCCCCAGGAGCTTCCTCCTTTTTATTTAATTTAGCTAACATGTTCTTGAGCGTGCCATTATAACGCTCCACAATAGCCTGTCCTGTGGAATTGTATGGAATCCCAAATTTATGTTCCACGGACCACTGTTTGCAAAACTGATCAAAGACTGTGCTCCGATAAGCTGCACCATTGTCTGTTTTTATAGTTTGAGGCGTACCAGCAACTGAAAATGTCTTAATGCAATGATTGATGACATGTTTAACCGCTTCACCTCTTTGAGGAGTAGCCATTAGGAATCCTGAATAAGTATCCACAGTCACATGTATATACTTCCAAGGTGCAAATGATGGATACTGAGTAACATCCATTTGCCAAATCATTGAAGGTTTCAACCCCCTGGGGTTGACTCCCATAGGAATAGCCGTGCCTTGCTTTGAACAAGTTGGACATTGCTGAATTATGGCAGCAGCTTCTGCAGCAGTAAGCTTGAATTGATGTGCCAACGCTTTAGCATTTTGATGAAAATAACTATGGCTGTCCCATGGCTGGACAGTGAGAACTGAAGTTACAGCACTGTCAGCTTTGGCATTGCCTTGTGATAAAATTCCAGGTAAATTACTATGGCTACGAATATGGGCAACAAAACACACATTCACACGCTGCTCCAAACATCCTTGCAACAACAAAAGCAAATGTAGAATATTGGGTGATATTCCAGGAGACAAATAAGAACCTGCTACAAAGGGTAACAAGTTATATACATACAAAGAATCCACTATTAGATTAAAATCCTGATTTTGAAAATTTTGAAAAGCCAAAACTACAGCAGCAAGTTCTGCCTGCTGGGCAGACTTCTGCTCTGATGTCACTTTTGTATGCCAAATTCCAGATTTATCTTTCCAAACACAAGCACCAAACACAAAAAAAATTTTTCTCCATCAGTAAAAACTTTAGGAGCATCTGATATACTGATTTAGGTCACACTCTGTCCCATTGATCTCTTTTTTTGCTGACTTTGATCCCCTCCAGGAGCCCAACATTGCGCTTTAAAATGTCCAGGCTTCCCACAATTGAAAAAAGTTTCTTTATTATTTCCTGCCTGCAGAGCCAGAGCTAAAGTCTCCATGTTAAAAGTCTGACTCCCCGCCTTCCTACATGCGTTTATCAAATCTGTGATCTCTCGCTTTCCACTCGCAATAAGTGGATTAAGGATCTTTTGCGATCTACATTAGCCTGATCTACCGCTAACTTCAAAAGCAATTCATTCCGGGCAAATTGATTGTCAATTTGCCTTTCAATAGCCAATTTCAATCTGCTAATGAAATTTTCATAGGGTTCATTGTTCTCTTGTTTGATGTTAGTAAAGGTCTTCTCACCACCTTCGCCGTCAGGGAGAGCCCCCACGGCTTGGAAATTAACTGGGAGAAGAACGAACCCCTCCTCTGGCATTCCATCTCGCTGTAGTTCCACTGTTGTGAAATTACCAGCTCCATAAAGCTGATCTGGAGTAACATTTGCTGTTCCCCTTTGAACTGCCAGCTGCCTCCATTTCTGATCTAATACCAAAAATTGAGCTGGGGTTAGAATCATATTTAACAGAGCTTTCCAGTCAGCTGGAATCATTTTATTTCCATAACCAACTGCTTCTAGCAATGCCTGAGCAAATGGCGATCTAACACCGTATTCTTTTGCTGCTTGCTTAACTTCCTTTAAAATCTTGAGAGGTAAAGGCTTCCACACTCTCTGCGGATTTAAAGCAGCATCCACACCAATTTCTACTGGGTTAAGTTGAATCTCCACTCCAAATTCTACCAAATCATCTCCTGATAATTCCCCTCTATTTGTTGCTTCCTGAATAGCTGCAGTAACTGCATCTACTTGAACTCTTAAAGGCAAACTCTTCTCTTCTGACAAAGTATTTTCAGTGCCTGACAGTCCTCTGGATTTATCTGGAGGTGCTGTCGGTGGCAATATACGTACCGCATGGTAAGGCGGCAAACCTTCTTCGGGGGGTGCTAGGAGCGGTTGTTCATGAGTAGCTAATGCATCCATAACCACCCTCCAGGTTAACAAAATTGAAGAAGGGGCACGAGGCTCCTCGTGCAAAAATTTCCCTATCTTTCTCCAGCACTCTACTTTAATACTACCTCCCTCTGGATAACACGGAATATGTTTCCAAACATACTGTAATAAGTCCTCAATTTCTTTCTTTCCTACTGCATGTCCTCTACTATGAACTCCAAACTTAAACCTATTCCCAGTGATCTCTCTCATTTCCCTAATGTGCCCTGTCTGAGCCTTCGAGAAATCTCCTCCCATACTCACGAAAAGAATCTGTCTCCGTCCAGCGAAGAAGATGAGGGCCCAGTCGACGTCCGCGACGATGAGTATAGGATGCGGGAAACGTATAGCTTTCAAGCTATCACGCCGAAACGTATAGCCTTTCAAACTATCACGTCGGGGTCACCACTTGTGGTGGTCTGACAATTGAAATGAGACGCAGGGAAAACGTCTGAGCAATTGCCAGCCCCGAGTAGACCCAGGTACCAGCTTTTATTGAGAACAATAATGCATATACAGAAAACAAGTGACCTCAACAGGATGTTATTTCCACAGGATATATAGGATGAGAATAAACAGGATGAGAATATACATCTGCGGAAATTCCCATGGGAATGGCTCAGCTATATACTATGACCTTTCACCGACATATTTGGTCCCCTAAGCTTTGCAGGTCATAACAGGACAAAAACACCCATAGCAGGCGGAAATGCCCCCCCACCAGGGGCATTTTTTAGTCCCTAGATCTATGCAAAGCTATACAAGGACTTGCAGAATAAAATATATTACCACATGTTCCCTGTCAGTTTGTTTTTAAAGTATCTGCAATCTTAAATTTCAACATATCTCTGATGTAAATGGTGAATTCTTTAATGAAATGCATTGGTATTTTTTAATTGCAGAACTAAGCAAGAAGAGAAAAAATTCTTATAAAATTTTAGCAGACTTTGTTCTCCTCCCCTCCAAAGATGCAGAATAATATTAAGTATATTTATATGGGATATTTATTTATTTATTTGATTTATATTGCCGCCTATTCGCCCATGGCGACTCAAGGCGGCTTACACAATGTAAAATCATATTTAAAACAAAAAATAAAAATAAAAACAATAAGAACTAACAAAAAGAATCAAATAAGTTTGTAAAGTACAATAGAACAAAATTTGGAAAATAAAAAACAAAATAAAACAAAAACAAAAACCAACTCCTACCCCACACCCCGACGACAGCAAATCACATTTGATGGGTTCCATCCCTCTCTGGGTTCCCTAGGCCCGCTGGGGAAATTTAACTAATTTATATGGGGATATTTCAAATAAATAATTTTTTTTGCAAGTTTTTATATTTTGCCTTTAAATATTTCAATTAAAGGAAAAAATTCAAAGAAGAGTAACTAATTTGATTAAAGGCTTGGAGACTAAAACATATAAAGAACTGTTGCAGAATTTGGATTTGGCTAGTCTGGAGAAATTAGGACTGGGGGGACATGATGGCAGTATTCCAGTATTTGAGAGGCTGCTACAAAGAGGGGGTCAATTTATTTTCTGAAGCACTTGAGGGCAGGTCAAGAAACAATGGATGGAAACTAATCAAAGAAGCAAGTAACATGGAATTAAAGAGAAACTTTCTTCAGAAGTTGTGGGTGCTTCATCACTGGAGGTTTTTAAGAGACTGGACAGTCACTTGTTTGGAATGGTATAGGGTCTCCTGCTGCAGCAGGGGGCTGGACTAGAAGTCCTCCAAGATCCCTTCCAGCTCTATTCTGATTGATTGACTAAAAACAGGCATAGAGTTCTAAAATGTGCAAGATCAGAGGCTCACCCAGTTCTGTGTAATTCTTTTCATCAAGTTCGATATGCATTCTTTTCTTTAAATTCTGCGCTCATTATTTTACCAGAAAAACTTTCATTTTTGAAAACAAACAAGCATTTTATTTAATAACTTCCCTGCTTATCAACTATGTAGTCACTTTTTTCTCCCAACAAGTTGAGGGGCAATAATGTGGTTGTGGATGATGATAGCAACGGTGTAAAAATGGATAGCATACAGGTCATTCTAGCCTGTTTTTTTGTGCGTGGTAGGCTTTTAGTCAACTATGCTAAAATGGCAACTATTAATTCAGATAATTTTCAATATTAAGTGCGCCTTTGTACATGTACTATAAAAAAATCAATATGATCCTTGGGATAGATCAATATTTGCTTTTCTCAGTTGTGAACCTTGCTCTCATTCTAGTCATTTCTTTTTTAGTACAATTTTAATTGGAATTTAAAGTATATCATTAAATCTCAGCTGGGCTTTGTCTACACATTATAAAAAAGATGTTGAGACTCTAGAAAAAGTACAGAGAAGAGCAACCAGAATGATTAGGGGACTGGAGACTAAAACATATGAAGAACGGTTACAGGAACTGGGCTTGGCTAGTCTAATAAAGAGAAGGACCAGGGGAGACATGATAGCAGTGTTCCAATATTTGAGGGGCTGCCACAGAGAGAAAGGGGTCAAGCTATTTTCTAAAGCAGTGGTTGCCAACCGGTGGGCTGGGGACCACTGATGGTCCATGAGAAAATTTTGCTGGTCCGCAGAGAAATGTTCCCCCCAAAACAATTAATCCAGGCTGTGTGGGAACACAAGACTGTGCTGCCCACATGGCCCGTGGGAACGCAAGGCTTGCATCAGAACAAGAAGAGGTAGTGAGGGCAAGGGCAGAGGGGGAGAACTTACCCCACTTGCCTGTCCTGGCCATCAGGCTGCTTCTTTCCGCTTCGTTCTCCTTCTGCGTTTGGCTGCACACAAGGAAAGCAGCCAAAGTCTTTCTTTCTCTCCCCCAAACTCTGCCAGAAACGAGTCTTTGGGACCTTGCAAGGCCTCCTGCTCCAAGAGGCTGCACCAGCAAAAGCTCATTTCTGGTGGAATTTGGGGGAGAGAAAGAAAGACTTCTGTGGCTTCTGCTGCTTTCCTTGAAGCCAAAAGTCTCTCTCTCTCCCCCTGAGAATGGAGATGGAGACGGTATCCTGTGATCCCAAATAAAGAATGATTGATCGGTAGGAAAATAGGGTGGGGGAATTTCCTGCAGACTTTTTGGGGGAATTTTCCAGAGTCTCTGGTCTGCGGGATTTAAAATGATGAGCTTGGTGGTCCCTGAGGTCCAAAAGGTTGGCGACCCCTGTTCTAAAGCACCCAAAGGCCAGAGAAGGAATAATGGATAGAAACTGAACAAGGAGAGATTTAAGCTGGAAATAAGGAGAAACTTTCTCACAGTGAGAACAATCAACCAATGGAACAGCTTGCCCTCGGAAGTTGTGGGAGCTCATCACTTGAGACTTCCAAGAAGAGCTTGGACTGCCATTTGTCAGAAATGGTGTAGGGTCTCCCGCTTGGGGGGGTTGGACTGGATGACCTACAAGGTCCCTTCCAACTCTATCTGTTATCTGTTATGGTTTAGTGTTATTGCTGCATGTCTTGTTTCCTTTCTCAGAAATGAAAACCTTTTTCAAAACCTTTACAATATTGTTGATTTAAACAATATTGTGATGTCACATTCTGTCTTTACTGATGCTGCAATATGCTGTTATTATTTGATCACTTAAAATATTTCATTCTGGAAAATCCATTAACTAACAATACAATGGAATGCAAACACATTAGGAACTCTAGTTTTTCTTTCTTCAAAGAAAACAATTTTAGATAAGAACACAGACCAATCCAACTAAGTCATATCAATCATCAATTTGGCAAAAGATTCCATTTTTCAAAGATGACAGCAATAAGTGTAAAACTAGAATTATCTGCCTCTTTCTACCACATTGTTTTCCAACAGTATTTTAAACTGATTGCACATTTTTTTAATTCATAATAAAAGACAATAAATAAAAACTAATATATTTGAAATAAAATGCATTAAAACAAAAAAAGATAAAATATGATGGACAGTGTCAGAGATAATTAAATGCCCCTGGAAGAATTGTAGATTATAGCCAGAGATAAAACAGCATAGTTGTCCATACAGTCATTTATTTTTTTAAAAAAAACTGTGTGTGTATAAACTGACTTAAAGTGTGTTGATAGTAATTTCACTTTAAAAAAAGAAATTTAGATTTTAATCTCAATTATTTATTTGAGATCTATCCCAAAGCAGCTATAAAAGAAAGGTGTTGTGAAGAGAATGTGATTCAATTATTGGTCCAACATCCTATATTTGATTAAACATTTATTTTTGTGCAATAAACAGAGGAATCTAAGAAAACCAATCATACAGCGATATGATATAAGTAATTAAAATTGCATTGTGTCAAGGTTCTAACTAATGAACCCAAGCAAATCAGAACTCTAGGATCCTCCTCAAATATCTTCTTTATTGAGGACATCATATTGGCACTGCTTCAAAGGAAAACCAATTCTAAATCTTTCCCACAGTTTCAGTATAATTAAAATAGGAAACAACCCTATCCCTAAGTGTCACAGGTCACGTTGGCCAATTGGGTTAATTGGCAGGCTCTGCAGACACTCCTTCCCCGATCTTATCTGTTGCCAGTAGAGATTACCTTGGTTCTCATGAGAAAACTCTCTATTGTGTCTAGTGAGGCCTTCCAACCTTAATAGCTTCGCTATGAAACTTATGTGATCGGGCTTAGTGTTGGGGGAGGAAAATAAAATTCTCAAAAATAAAGCTCACAAGTCTTATTCCCCCTTTTTTTCTGAAGCACTCAACTCTGGGCTTCATCCTTATCCAAATTGTCAAATAAAAAAGGGCAGGGGCCAAAGTTCAAAAATAACCAGTTCCACAAAGAATTATTGACAAGGCCATCAGAAGTAATTTGAGTAAGCTCCTACACACACACACACACACACACACACACACACTCCTTTTGAATGAATACCATTATAGGCCTGTTCCATATAAATTGCATGTGAGTTCATGCTGAAGCATAGGCTACATAAAAAAAAAAATAGAAAACACAATTTTTTGATTTATTAATATACTAGTTCGATACCCTTGCTTCGCTATGAAACTATGTGCTCAGGCTTAGTTTTGGGTGAGAAAAATAAGGGGAAAAAATTCTGCCTCTGCCTACCAGCATCCATTGGTATTCATCTGGCTAGCGTCCTGTCAGTGTGTGAGAGAGTTGAGGGCTGTTTGGAAACTGAAACAGTATTTGCTGTGTGAGCAAGAAGGAGACAGCAAGGAGCCTGGGCGTGGCTTGGCTAAACTGTTCTGTACTAAAGCTGCTTGCTGCTGTGAAACTGAAACTGCAACTCCTCTCCTCTGCTTGTGTTTTGCATTTGGAACAGATTTCTTTTCAGGCAAGGGGGAGTAGAACTTCTTAGCATCAGAGTGTGTTGATAATAATATATGAAATACTAATGCTCTGATGGTCATTTCAAAAAATCCTTTCTTAGTGAGCACCTAGAAGCCAAGAGCCAACATACATGCCAAATTTCAATTTGTAGGCTTTACGGTTCTGGAGATTTTGTATAGATAGATAAAAACAGTATGAGAGGAGCATTGCTGGACAGTATGCAAGAGGGATGAAAAGATATTATCACACCTGTTCTCAATATGACTCTTCTCAGTGTGGACCACTGATAATCTGCTCTGAAGTAAGATTCATCAGTAAAGCAGTTTAAGCCTGGTAAAAACCCTGGGTATGATATAAGAGCCAATCAAGAACATTGGGGGAATCTCAATTCTGACTTCTCTTTTCTCTTTCATTGAACAGGCCACATGTGCGTCAATGAAGATTTGGGGTACCAATAATAATACAATATATTAAAAAAAGAAAAATGAACCCAAATTATAGATTTATTAATCTGTTAGATATTTTCAAGTTGTATGCAATATAGCAATAGTAAACAATGAATTATGAATTAAACTGTTTGCAAAGGATGAAACATTATGGCAGATGAACAATTTGGCTTTTAACCAGACTATTCTCTTTCATATTCAGCCTAATAAATAAAATGCATTTATTTCACATAGTTTTATTGTATTTTATGTCTATTTTTAAATTTTATTATTTATAGATTTACATATTTTATTTTAATATTTGTTTTGCTAAATGTGATGCTAATATAGTTTAAGCAAAATGACAGCGATATACATTTAGGAGCTTTACTATGTATCAAGCTGATTAGAAAGTTAAATAATATTTTAGATTGTAACTATTCCACATATCAAAGATTTTCAAGCTTATTTGAAAGTTTTTCTAGTGTGAAATCTTCTAAAGCTATATGATTAAGCTATAAAACCTGTTAAAAATATAAAATTCAATGTTTACAAAATATGAGCTTTAGAAGGTCTCTGTGGAAACTTTTGTCAGTGACTTTGGAAGCACAGAAATTTTTATATAGCTGTGGTAAGATTTTTGTTTCCATTAGATTCCAGCATTCATTTCACACACTTTACTGTTTTCCTCCTGACAATATATTTATACAGCCTATAAATTTAGGTGAGAACTTTAGACGAATCACCCTTTTTATCTCTTCAGCAGTTTGCAAAACGTTGCTCCTGGGATTAGAACATATTCACAGTAAACTTATTCACTGAAAATTCTAGTAGCCTGACAGCTAGAGAAGCCTTTTAAACTGTGAGACAACATAAGGATCAATTTTTTACTGCAATCTGTATCTGAAAAATAAATCATGCTGGGAATTAAAAATATAATGTGCCTAAGGTATTTTACATGAAACTTTATTAATCAGCGTTAAGTCTAAATATAGAGTTGATGTACTGAAAATATGTAAAATAAATTAAAAGTTAGCTAGGTAGACAAGAGTCATTAGATAACACAGCTTACTTTGCAACTTAGTGATATTTATAAAACAAATACTGCTCTGAACTGTAATACTCCAGGTAAAAAAGTCCCTTTTTTACAAGCCTAGGTATGGGCCTCTAAATCTTACTTCGGGGTATAAGCCTTTAAATCTTTTTCTTTTTAATCGAAGGGACAATCCTCTTACAAATCCCAGCTCCCACAGAAACAAATTTCAGCTGGTGGTATGGTAATTCCAAAGCCACATGTGTTAATTCTCTTCTTCCCTTCTATAAATTTACTAAAAAAGAGCAGCCCAATTTTTTCAATATTTATTTTTTTATTTAAGTCATTCGCTTAAAAGTTACTAGACATATTAAGGAGTTTTTGAAATAAACCATCAAACTTCCCTGAAGACTTACAGTATGTGTCTCTGGTCTTAAATCTCTGCACTATATTTATCTGTAAATGTTTATAAAGATAACATGTTTGATATAAATAATATTAAATTATATGCCCAATGCATGTATATCAGTAAAATGTCATCTTAAAACAACTTTCTTGCCACTTTGGGGATCTTGTCAATATAAGAGTGGAACAAGACATTTGTAGTTTTTGTTTTATAGGACTGTAAAATCTCTTCTTTTACAGCCCTTCCTGGCTCCTCAGTGATTGAATTATTTTTTCCAGCATCCTTCATGACGAAATGCTTTTTCTAAAGTTTCTGAATCTGATTGTAATATTCATATCCAAATTAAGATACACAAATATTTATCCTTCTGCTCCAGTTTTACATGGTCACCGA
The DNA here is from genome assembly GCF_049901715.1 of Pseudonaja textilis. Lineage (NCBI taxonomy): Eukaryota > Metazoa > Chordata > Lepidosauria > Squamata > Elapidae > Pseudonaja > Pseudonaja textilis. The sequence continues at coordinate 211,311,977 of NC_141991.1, read as the reverse complement.
AGTATTGTCCACTAAACTTCTATTTAGCTAATAATATCTAGATAAGCATAAGACAATATTCAATTACATTACCTTCAACTACACTTCCAAGTGAATTTTCAAATGTCTTACTTGTATATGCATTTATTTGTGGGAGCAGGGAAATTAGGAAAAATCTAAGCCCTTTTTTGGGTAAAGAAAGTCCTTCAAATCATTAAAAGGGCTATTTGGAAGGATTTATCATCACATACTATCATCCATCAATATTTTGAATAATCTAAGTGCTGTTATTTGGTTCATTTCCCCTACTTTGCCCATTTTATAATATAGAATATCTGTATATAGAATATATAGAAAAAAAAATGCCTGTATATATGCCTCATGTAATAATCTATATTGTTGGGGGGGGAATCTTGGCTTGATTAACCAAGTATTGTAACCATATGAGAACTCTGTCTTTCAAGCAAATATAGGTAAGTCCTCATTTACCAACAGAAATGGGGACTGGAAACTCCATTGCTAAATGACATGGACATAAGGCTCAATATTATATGATTGTACTGACTTATCACAGCTGCTGTTCCAGCAGTCCCAGTTGTAGTTGTTAAGAGGAATCCTATATGGTCACAGGCTCCTGCAGTCACACAATTGCCATTTGCAAGTGTATATCTATATATACTCTGCAAGTATCCAGAGTTTTAAACTTGCTAATGTAAAATATTATTCCTAAAAGAAAGTTATTTTGTGAAACATACATCCTCACATTAATTCTAATGGTGAATGAAATATAGAAAATCGATAAATATTTTATTAATTGAAAATAAAAAATTAAAATGATTTCAAATAGGTTTACAAATGATGACTTTAACAATTTCAAGAACCTATTTATTTCTACTCCAAAACATTATTTATAACTCTCCAACTTATTGTACATAGTATTTTTTTCTCATCTAAGTAACAAAACAGGCAGCTTTTTGCTTTCTTTGATTGATGAAAAGTATAAAATCTTGTAATTTTTTCAAAAAAGCAGAACATTATATTACTCTGTTTGAAGGCATGACAAATAGGTTAATTCTTTTGCTGTCATTATGCCAACACACAGTATATGACTATTCTACAAATGAAAGTTTTTACTTTCAATTTTTTGTTATCACCATTCCTGCCATTATCAACACATCAATCAGCAGCTCTTTATATTTTATTTGTTTATTAGTTTCAACAAATATTCCCAACAAATCTAATCAAGAGTCTGTTTTACTTTTATGATTGATTTTACTCATTGCTGAAAATTCTAAAATTCAGAAAATTTTAATCCTTGGACAATATACTAATAGTGTCTCCCTCAAGATTGAGAAAATGTATGATTTACCATTTAAAAAACTGCTAAAAACTAAACTCTTTTATTCTTAAAACTCACTCATTTAAAATCACATTGCAAAAGAGAGATTAAATTGATCAAATGAAATCAAAAATATTGAAATCAAAATCATTCATTAAGCTCCCAGAAGATTACAAATATGTTTACCTGAAGTTTTATGATGCTCTAAAAATCCCATTTTTCTTAAATGTATATACATATACAAGATTATATTTGATTTCCAGACATTATGTTCAAATCCATAATTTCCTGGGTTGACATACTTTATGATTCAGTTTTCTTCTATGCTTGCTTTCATTACAATGCAAATTTATAAGCTAACCCAGATCAACGTATCAAAAATTATAGTATTTTTGCATCCCTTTCAAATTCACAACTATTTTCTAGAGTTTATTATATTTAAACGTAACTATGAATGATGCACTTTCTAACAACATGATATAAATATAATCATACAGCACTAAAGGGTATAATTATTCAGCACAAATTAATTGAAATTCCATTTTACAGCCAATGTTTTATAAAGCAAATGAAAATAATTTAGCATTATTGCAAAACAGCCCTTCTGAAATCTGTTTAGTCAAAAGTAAGGAAATTAAAAATAGAAAGAAGTATAAAAACTATTATTTCTGTGGTCATAAAAACGAAGTATAAACTCTGGTATAAAAGACATACTTGGAGAAGAAAATATTAAGTAAAGGAATATAGAGCAATTTGTTCCATAGGTAGTAAAATCTATGCAAAACATATATTAATATACCGTAATTATTATTATATTAATAGAGCTGTGGTGACGCAGTGGTTAGAATGCAGTACTGCAGGCTACTTCTGCTGACTGCTGCCAGCAATTTGGCAGTTCGAATCTCACCGGCTCAAGGTTGACTCAGCCTTTAATCCTTTCAAGGTCGGTAAAATAACGATCCAGATTGTTGAGGGCAATATGCTGACTCTAGTAAACCGCTTAGAGAGGGCTGTAAAGCCCTGTGAAGTGGTATGTAAGTCTAAGTGCTATTGCTATTATATTACTATACTGCAATAGGACTATTTGTGGATCTGCATACTTAACACATGCAATAAAAACATTTAATTTCTGAGCAGTTTTCAGTTGTGCCTATAAGACATTTTACATTTATTAATTGTTTTCATAATTTCCAAGTTTTGTTTTTTTTAAAAAAAGAACTGTTAGACTTTAAAATGATTTCTTTAAAGAAATTCATCTTTTTGTTTCCAAAGTAACACTTTATTTAAGACATTTGTTAGGATTCCACTAGTACAATATTAGTAATATAGAGAACAATGCAAAATAGAATTGTAGCCTTTAGAATGGGAGAGGAGGCATTTATCTCAGGTAAGAATATATTGGACCATTACTGCCCAAATGCTGCCCAGTAACTTCAGAGAGAAATGAGTAGGTCATATTTACAAGCAAACTAAGTAGCTATTTAAAAGAATATAACACATAGCTAGGATTTTGGAGGATTAGGGATAATAGTATTCTTTTTCTTTTTTAATTTTTTTTCTTTCAAGACCTTACTGTATAAATTAGTGATTTCAATGGCTAAGATTGTGCTGGGTTACAAAGTCAACTAAATTATGACCGTTTGTTTAGTGACTATTCAAACTTATGGTTATCCTGACTGAATGACACTTATGCCCAGTCCCCAAAGTTATGGATGTTGCAGCACGCCCAGGGTCATGTGATTGAAATCTGAGTGCTTGGAAGCCTGTCCACTTATGGCTACAAGGGTACTTCAATTTCACATTCCCCCCATTTGAGCCCTTTTGTTCCTTGAATTCCTTGCCCCCTGCTATCCTGCATACCACTTGATTTTCATCATCTACTTGTACTGCAGAGTCCTTCAGAGGAAACTGAGTTGCTAAACTCACTTTTTAAATCACTTTCTTAAATTACCTGTTCAACTATCTTAAGGCTATTATTTATATTTATAGAAAGTTGAACAGGTTATATATGGGTCAACAAAAATTGATCCATAAAAGCCACCACAAAAATTTGAGATGTTATAATTTCAGAAAATGGATACAAAGGGAGATTAAAATATCCTGACGAAAAACGAAAAGAAAAAAGTTAAAGCTTGCCCTTTCTTTTTTGTTAGTACTGGAATTTATATAATGATACAACATGTTTTGATATTTGATGTATTCCAGGAGACTTCGAAGAATGGGCCTAGAAACTAGCATCTATGTCAGCAATGATGTCTGCTTCTATGAATAGACAATTTCTAAAATGTTCCTTAACAAAGGAATGAAAGGTGTAAAAGAGACTATTTGGGGAGATTTACAGAAGAAAGAGTTGAAACAAATTTTGTGTGAGTAGAAATTAGAACCAGAAATACTGGAATGTAATAAAACTTGAATTATAAAATAGAAAAGCCAGCAGAAGTGAAACACGCATGGCAAGGAGATATAATGACCAGGATAAGGACTTTCTACTAAATATAAAAAAGTTTACTAAGGACTCAAAGAAGCCTTGGAGATTGGAAAAGGAAAACTTTTGGAAAAGACCTATGGCATTTGAATGAATTTAATATCAAGATTGTTAGAAGTAGAAAGGAATATAAAGTTGATTTGTTTGACCAAAATTAAAATATGTTTAAATAGAGTTCTGGCAATCCTTTGCAGTCTTTTTCTTAGCACCAGGATGGAAAAGCTGATGATTTATGGATCTGCATATGGATAAGACATGGGTTGTGAGACGAATAGGTATTTGTTTCTAACATTATAGGGCAGAGATGGACAATTAATTTTCTAAAAGGCCACATGTTGTGGACAGCCACCACCATACTGGTTATATTGCTTCTCTAGTCCTGCTGCCACGACAGCCCTGACTCCTCCACTGATGCCTCAAGTATATTGAGACTGCTCATGGGCCATAAAATCTTCAGGTCTATTTAGGGGGTGAAGACATATATCCTCATTAAGATTTCTAGATATCCTATCCTGCATTCAAGTGCATATTTACTTGCATTTTAAAAAATGGACAGCAGCATGATTTACTGATTGAAGAAAAGATATAATTGAAAAAGAAGGAAAATATTCTATTTGAGCAGGCAGGCTGACCTAGTTAACCTTGAAGAATGAACCCTGAAGAATGATATTGTTTTCAGACTTTTAAAAAGTTTTAGAAGACAACTGCCTGAGGTTAGAATAAATCTTTCTCTACAGGTATGCAATTCGATTATAGTCTATTTCAAGATTCTCAGCATCATATTAAGGAAACATCTATTAATAGTCAATGACACAGATACAATCCAATATCAGCAGGGTCATTTTTTTAACAGTTCATTTTTCCCAACTATGTGAGCATAATCCAGTCCTTGACATGTACAATGAATTTTTGCTTAATATTGAATATTTATTTTTTTAATTGAATTTCCAGATCTACCCATGTCAAACAAGAGACTCTGGGCAGCAAACTGTAAAAAAAAACCCAATTAAAACAGTTAAACAATATAAAAAGAAATTAAGTTCAAATAACAGCCAAAATACAGTATATTGTAGTCTGTTAGTGTTGATATAACAAGGAAACAGGTCATTCACATGCTTGGGACTTCAGGAACAAACATATAGTCAGGTCTTCAATGCTTTCTGAAAGGCCAGCAGGGTCAGCACCATTCTAATCTCTGGAGGGAAAATGTTCCCAAGGGCACAGGCTACAACAAAGGAGGCATGTCTCCTCTTTCCTGCCAGCTGACATTGTTTGGCTGGCAGAACCTGAAGCATGACTATGCTGCTGGGCCAGATTGAACAGGTAGAAACAACTGGTGGAAAATGATTTCTCAGGTAACCTGATCATAAGTCATGAAGGATTTTAACAGCGGCAACTAGCACTTTGAACTGCACCCACAAACTCGCAGGAAACCAATGTGCTGGATAGCTTACCCCAAATAGTATAAATTTCTTCATCAGTACGATGCTTTTTTGTCTACTAAAGATATAGCAAACATTTCTAAGGATCTTCTTACATATCAAGAAGACTACATTTTAATCTTAAAATCCTTGGACCGAATATAATTCTGCCATGTACTCATGAATACTAGGATAATTCACCTTCAAGCTTAGTCTTCTGTAGTAGGGAGAAAGTATTATGGACCTATTTTATGAAATGTAATAAGCATATACCACATAATGTAATATATGCCCCTCAATAGTTCTTGTAATAAATCTTAAGGTCCTTTGAAAAATAAGAGTTCTTCTTCATAATGTAATCCTAGAATTATTAGGCAAGGCAATTAAAATGGTTTTGGTTTGTCTATTTTTTCCACTGAGGTAAATATTACCACCTAGTGAATTAAAACCTTCAATATACAGTATTTCCTGAGGGATTATAGCTGTAAGCATATAAACAGTCTGCTGAAATCTATAAAGTTATTATATGCCTTTGAACATATACATCTACCCTCTTGCTTTAAAACCTCAATGCAACAAAGTAGCATGAAATGTTAGTTTACAATCTATTCATAAAAATCAAATTACCTTAATTAAAAAGAGAATAATTTAGTGTTGTGGTCCATTAAATTATTAAAATGCTGTTTTAACTCTTAAGATAGATTCAAAAACATGTTCTTGATGGTATTGGGAAGTGCTTTATAAATTGCTTTAAATGAAAAATAAATAAAGCAAGCACAACTCAAGAAACATGTTCCGCTGGGGTTAAAAGGAACTTTTAAATGGGCATGTACAGTTGACTTAATTTTTAATTTAGAATTAAAACCAGCTGTATAAAAGATCTTAAAACTCTTCCATCTTTTTCTATATCTTAGTTTTTAATTTTAAGTTCTCTTTACCTTCATTTATAATTTCTTGATATAGTGTTTAACTCATCTTAACATAACCTATATGATACTTTTTTCACAAGTCTCAATATCTACTTCCTCCATCAAATGTAACACTTTGAAACGTATTATATCCTTGAAATGTTTCTCTAATAAGTATTCTTCCAAACAGCTTTCTGAGACTTAATTTTACATAAAAAGAAGAAACCACTGTCTTTGCTCAGGTAAGCCTATAAAAACGGAACAGATAAAAGCTTTTTTAAAACCCCATAATCTCTCCTTATATAGATTTGGTCAAGGATGGCTGGGTAATTGGGGAACACATGAAAGCACATCCCTATCCAATTAGCACTTCAGTGCAATTAAATGGAAGAGCTTTGCCAATCTACAAAAATACAACTTTGATCTTGCAGTGAAAAATGTCCCTTCTCTAAAGCTGCTGTTTTTATTGTTTTTACCCTGTATTCCATGATTAGCATTAATTGTATGCTTGAAACCTGTCCTGCCACAAATGGAATGTTTGCAGCATTTGACATAATGACCCTAGAGCAGTATTCTATTTTGTCTATAGTGTATTTGCTAATTATATATAACTTAAATTATGCTATTCATTGTTAAATTCACTATAAAAAAGATATTGAAGTAGAATGAAGCAATTTGAGTAGTTTAACCAGCATCACATTCATTATTTGAACAACTTGAAAGAAAATTTAACTCAAGCAATATTCATCTGTTTATTCTTGAATTGCTTCCTATAGAACTTTCTTAATTGATTTCATGAATTTACAGATAAAAATGATTGAAGCTTAATATAAAATTATACGCTTAAATCACAAAGCATAAAATCCTTAGCATCATTATTATATCTTCAGCTGATCCCATTTCACAATTGACTTCTACAATTCCCAATCCTTTTAATTTACCCACATTCTAACTTCTTTCCACAGTCTCAATGGAATCTGTATTTCCTACAAATGGTTATGGGTAAGACATCCTCAGCCTATGGCAAGGGTGCCGAACTTGGGGTGTCATATTGTTGTTACGTGATGTATCACAGCTTTTCCCCGTTCACTAAAATGGGGTGGATGTGGCCAGTGCATGCCACATTCATCCTGTGGCCACGAGTTCGACATCCCTGGCCTAAGGGGTTCACATGCTCTCCCAAATATTTCAAGAGCTAGATGCTAAATTTCGATGGAGTGATTGTATTTACAAAGAGTGATAATGGAGCAGTAAACCTGTGAGCATTAAGTACCTGCCATTTTTATCCTTCAAACTTTCAACAAATAGTAAAAAACAAACAAAAGTCAACATATTTCTTTTAGCATGGAAAGAAGAGATATGCTGAAGATAATTTTCATCCCTATTTTCATCCCTTCCCATTTAAATTTTCCCCAAATGGCTGTTAATACCCAAACATTGCAATTTAGTACCTGTTGGGAGGAGGAATTAAAATTAGAAAAGGAAGCAACTTATTTCTGGTGTCTATGCCCAAAATGAATTTAGGATTTTATTATTACAACTCGTATTATTTGTGTATTATATTTATTCATTTGTTTGCATCATTTTAACCTTTTTGTCCCTACCCTATATGCTGTCATTTAGAACAATTTGGAAAAAATACTTTTTTGTCAGATTTGAAAAACACATACAAAATGCACACAAGAAAAAATAAAAAAAAGATAAGTTATAGAACCAAGTAGATTTTCAAGAACAGATCAGATGGGTACTACAGACTTTATACGCTGTTTGGGCCAAGTTAATATTCCATAATCTAGAAATTCTTAGATTCTTGAATACAGAGTTGATACTTCTGCTATAATACACCGTACCAGTTTTGGGAGGTTCTTTTACTAATCCTGAACAAGATCTCCTCTTTTGATTTTTTTCAGATTATTTATCTATATTCCCCTTCTTTAGAAATGTTACTTAGGAAAAATAGGAATTTCATACTTTTTCTCAATCAGTTTTTCCTCCTGCCTTCATGACACTTCTGTTAGCCAAGTCACACATGAACCCCAACCATCTCTGATCCACTAGCAATTTCCAAATAAAGATACAAAGAAACTACTTTTCTGCCTGCATTGACACCAGCTACAGTTAATGAAGTGTTTCTCTTCAGGAAGTCAGCCAACAAAACAACAATCTTTTATCACAATACTGCTCCTCCACACCAAACTTCTCATCCAAAACCTTGATGCTGGATCCCTCATAAAATTCCATATCTAGGAAAATATTTACATATCTACAGATATTTACATATCTTACATATCTAAGACACCCACAGAGCAAGAAAATCACTTTCATCTTTGGACTCCACAGGTCTGCAGGACAACAGCACCCCAATTTACACACCTAATGCACCTCATAATCAAAGTCCATTATTACATAAATATTACTATTCCCTGCATTCTGATTTTGTTTCTGCCTTTGACAGTAGAATTGTATGTTTACTTTACTGTTGAATAAAATTCTATCCCCACTTCAAGCAGGTGTCCCTGTGTTCATTTACCTGATGCAAAACAGAACAGAACAGAACATCTCTTATAGCAAAGCAAAGAAACTGATTGTTTGCAATCATGGCTGTGCTTACAGCTTATTTTCTTCTCATCTATGTTTAGTTGCTATTTTTAAGAGCTTGGTTCCAGCTACTGCAAATTGGAGTTCTTCAGAGAAAGGACAGATGTATTCCAAGGGGTTAACTTCTGTGTATTTATCCATGCACAGAAAGACAAATCCTATAAACTTGCTAAAGTTCAGACTACCATTACTTTTGCTGTTTTAATGGTCAGTACTGGTAGTGCTGGGAAAGAAGACTTAAGATAATTCTGATAATTTATTATCTTGATTTGATACATTAGGAAATATGCTATGCTTCTACTTTTTTAAAAAAAAAACCTTTATTCATCTAATTAAAAACATTGGATAATGTTTTAATCTATTTAATTATATATTATATAAATCTCCCCAAAGTACACACACATATCAACTCAATATGAAATCCTGGCTTTTTCAATGCTATGGCAATTAGCTCTGATTTATTTAAATTATACTAGTATTGTAAAGATGCATTCTAAGTTTGGTCTATAATGAATATAGAGAGAGCTACCGCTAAACTTTATCTTTATTCAAGGAATCAGATACTCTTCTGTATATCATTACAACTTTTAACATAATTTATAACTATCTTATGTATATTTTACATACCCAAAGACTATTCCAAAAGCATTTTATCATGTTTTCTGTAGCTCTCCTAACATTTTCCTCTTTAAATTTGGAAAGTTCCAACATATTTTACAGGAAGAAATATACATTTGAATATATATTTCTCAGGGTTTAGAGTGTCTAAATACTCTATAGCTAAAATGTCTGGACAATGCTTTCTCCCTTGGCCTAGAAATGGAGTTGAGCACCATATCCTAGAGTCAGACACCACTGGACGTGGAAATCTTTACCTTTTTAAATAAAGCAAAGAGTCATGATAGATAGGAGATTTAGAAGGAACTATCAAGGAGAAAATCATACCCTGCCCTGACAGGACCAGGTACTGCATATAAAAGGGGAGAAAATCTAAGACTCACTAGTACTGACAATGTTACCTAGTTGAGTAATGAAATGTCTGCAAGTAAACAACCAGGTTCAAGGACCACAAAGGACCACTCATTTCAACTCCGAGCTACAGATATTCTCTTTTATTGGAACCCTGATATGTAGTTCCTATTTCCAAAATTTGATCTATTTAAATCTGCAATGCTTTCATAATGAAACTTATTCATCTGAAGTTTGTTATATAATATTTTTATCATTGATTTAACATAACATAAATGTATGAAAGCATAATTTTGCTGATAAAACTAATATTAAATTTAAGGCTAAAAAACAGTCATACAACTGTGATACAATGGAATAAAAGTCTTAGAATCAAATATTAGTCTGTAAAGTTTCTGTGTAATCTGTGGAGATTAGTCTATGGAGTCCCTGTGGAGACTGTGGAGTTCCCACAACAGAAGAGTCTATATGAATCTATTATAGGAGATTAGGTCCATCACTAGTTTTGCATATAGCTGTATTGTCAATTGCTTCCCAATTAGGAGCTAATCCTGAAGCAACTTACGTCAATTGGAGTTTTGCCACTAACTTTAGTGCAGAAAATAAAAGGCCATTAAAAACATAATTTTACTTACATCAATCTTTAGTCAAACTAATGGATGACTCATTCAAATGTCAAATTAATTACCTTTTAAGCACCTGAATATTTGATGTAGGTTAAAATAATTATGTTTTACCAATACATTTTAATATATTTACTTTATTTGAACTGGAATCAATCCAGTATCTCTCTTTGTATTAAAAATCTTTGTATATCAATGGAAAAATATGAACATCATGGTTCATTAAGAAATTTATGTAATTCTTGATTTATTGACTAAGACAAAGGCCAGAGATATAATTTACAGAAGTTGAGACAGCATTGTTCAAAATCTATAGAGACTGGTTGCACACAAAAACGAAGAACTGTTTTGTTTTCCATCCTAAACTGTACTTCAGTTTCTACCCTTGCATTTGTGTGTGGGGGAAACAGAGTTTTATAAAAATTCTTGGAAATCTCAAAGGAAAAGTTGAAGCAATGCTTTTTAAATTAATTAGTGGGTACCATGAAGCTTTCACTAAACACTGGTTTCCGTTTTGCTAGAGCAAGAGAAAAAAGATTGCAGGCATTTTACTGAAGACCTATGATTACCATTTATTTCAGATTATAACTCTTTTACATTAATCACATCTCATAGTTTTTGGGTGTAGTCATGTCCCTAAATATCTCTTTTAATGATAAAGGGAAAATTTTAGAGATAGATGATCAAGAAAATCCAGAGATACACAACCTCACTGATGATAAGTAGATACAGGAAGACATCTCTCTCAAATCCATCATTTTCTCTGTAGCTTATAGTCATTTCTAATTTCTGGTAGATTGAAACATTTCCTTATGCAGAAAAGAAGGTCATTCTTATCTAGAATGAACCAATTAAACTTATCCTATAAATCAAAGTCATCCTATAAGCCACTCCAATGCTTCATACAATGAAGCATACATGTCATTAAATAAAATGGAAATCTACTTTTGTAAAAATGATCTTGTCCGATTGCCAGATATTGAAAATTAAGAATATTGAATATTAAACTGTATTTTGGATTTTTGCTTGTGGCTAAATTTTTATGTGAACTAATATTTATTTTGAGATAGGAACTTTTATATTACTATTTGTGTAACATGAAAATTTATTAAGAGATTTATTTATGTAATACAGAGAGTGGCACAAGTGATAGGGAAAAGAGATAAATACTTTAACTACTTTTAAAGAAGAGTTGTAAAAGTTAGATGTTGCAGATGATTCGAATTGTAAGTCCCAGATCGACACACATATCTTGTGCTATTTCTGCTATGTATTTTGTAAATATGGATTATAATTTCATAAAATATTTCTGCCACAAATCCAGTTCAGAAATGAGTCCTGTAAGAATTTTGAAGTGAAATAATTAGGCGCCTTGAGAAAATTCACAAGAGTTTGAACTCCAACTTGAGAATGTATGATATGATAATTAACCTAGGATACATCTTCTACTACTTGAGAAGATGGAATTATAACACCACTAAACTAAAATATGTGAAAGCAGTTTAAAGAGGTGCACTGGAAAATTCAGTAGTTTGTTATTTGTTTTTTGTTTTGTAGAAATCTCCACTAATCCAGCTGACAATTATTTCAAATAAAGAAAGAATGTGTCAGTCAGCTAATATACCTCCCAAAGCGGCATCTCAAACTTTCAAAGGACACCAGAAATATATTTCTCAGAATAATAAGGTAATAAGTTATTACTGCTTTGTTATAGCAGGAATGGTTGTTTCTTTGGAGGACAGTAGTCACATCACAATGGTTAAGTTCACTACTAATCTAATCAACCTGGTAAGTGCTCTTAGTGCTTTCTTTTGTTGTGAGGGAAATACTTAACCTCTTGGGGAATAAGATTAATTCCTGGAGAATCAATACTCAGTTCAGTACTTAGAAACTTAAAAAACATAGTAGAGGGATATCTGAGGGATGCAGAGAACACAATTTAATACCTAATAAATTAGTTAGCTAAAAGGAAAATGAAAGGCTGAATGTATGTGAATGTATGTGGTAGAACTTTTCATTCAAACCTGTAAAATGTAAAAATCTAGCTCACTTGGAAGCTTTCTATTGTATATGAATGCTTTAGACTACAGACAATCACATTACAACTGTTGAGGCACTAATTATTTATTGCTCATATATGTAATCTTATAGAGGGAAAGGACTGCTTCCTATTGCTCATGTATTCAGGCAAAAACATAGAGCAAGGCTTGCCCAGGGGTGGGATTCAAATTTCTTAACAACCGGTTCTGTGGGCATGGCCTAATTTGTGGGTGTGGCTTGATGGCCATGTGACTGGCTGGGCATGGCTTGCTGACTGGCATGGCTAGGTGGTCATGTGACAGGGTGGCCATGGCCAGATGGTCATATGACTGGGGTGGGCGTAGCTAGGTGGCCATGCGACTGGCAAACCAAATATAAGTGGTCCTCACTTAACGGCCAATTGCTTAGTAAGTGTTATGACTGACCTCCCCAGAGGTACTTGACCTGTTTTTGGTGTTTTGACAGCCATAAACACACACACACACACACTTATGACCAGTTACAACATCCCACACAGTCTTGTGACTGAGGTTTTCTATAGTTTTTTGCCAGTTTCCAACAATTCCTTCTGGTTTCTTGTTAAAAATGCCCATTGGGGAAAATGGATTGTTTGCTTAATGACCACAAGGTTCACTTAACGATCATGGTGTTTGCCTAACCCAGGGGTCTGCAACCTTAAACACTCAAAGAGCCATTTTTCTATTTTCTTTTAAAAAGGTATCTGTCTCTTTCTTTCTTTTTCTTTCTTTCTTTCTCTCTCTCATCTCTTTCTCCCTCTCTGTTTTTCATTTTTCTTTCTCTCATCTATAATTGCTAAGATTGGAAGCTGTATTTTTATAATCCTATTTCTTTGCAGTTTTCTTCACACACATTTGTGTATATGTATCCAATACTTTCTTCCTTTCTGCTATCTATTCAAAATGGGCAATGATTTTGTGTGTGTTTGTGTAGCATGTGTTATGTATGTGAATGGATATGTATATATATTTCACTTTTGATGCGTGCCAGTGTACTTACAGTAAAAAATGACAATAAAAGTTATCTTATCCTATCTTCCTTCTTTACTTCCCAACCCCATTCCTCCCCCATACCCCATTTTGTGTTGGCTTCCCAGCCAAGTACTTACCAAGTCTGATCCTGTTTAGCTTTCTAAAATCACCTACTGAAATAAATACCAAACTAAACTGCCCAATAATTTACCCCCAATCACTATCTTGCACCTGATTTCAATGTTAACAGCCAATCTGTAGTTAATTTTGCTAGGCATCTGCTGCACGTTATTCTCTCTTCCTTGATAATCTAGTCGAGAGGTCCCCAAACTTGGCAACTTTAAGACTTGCGGACTTCAACTCCCAGAATTCTACAGCCAGCTATGTCCACAAGTCTTAAAGTTATCAAGTTTGGAGACCCCTGACATAGATCAACCACATGTACATACAAAGCACTTCCACATTATACAAATGGGTTACAAAGACAAAATGATGAAAAATGGGAGACACTGATTACAGCATAGATAAAAAAAATCATATATAATTATTGGGTAGGGGATGATAGCAAAAAAGTAACATAAACCACTCATGGTTAGAACTTGCTTGCTTGAGTATCAGCAGTCCATCAGGCGTGCAAAGCCATCCAGTCCCTTAGAATTATCCATTCACTCTAGACACACATACACACACACTCCTTATCCTTGCACAAAGGCGTCGAGCTCCGAGGGAAGTTCACCTGTTCGCGCCCCAGGTAGATGAAAGCCCTGCAGGGGGTGGGGGATGCAGCAGCAACGAGGCAGCGATGGCGATTCTGGGCAGTGTAGAGGCTTCTGGGATCCTTTCCCCTCCCCCCCATCATCCATGCGGGTGCACACATGGTAGATCAGGGCTTCCAGGCTCTGTTCCCCGCAGCCGCTGTCAGCTGTCCTGGAGTTGGGGTGCCTTGCTGACATGAGCCTCTGGCCGGAAAGAGGAAAGAATGTTCACTCTTCTCTCCTCTCGCTGGCAAGCACGGCCCCCATCCTCGCGTTGGCTTTTCTGTGGCCAGTGGGGGCAGGAGAATGCTCTCTCCTCTCCCTGGCAAGCACGGCCCCAGGTCAGCAGTGGCTTTTCTGTGGCCGGTGGGGACAGGAGAAGACTCTCTCCTCTCCCTGGCAAGCACGGCCCCAGCCCCACAGCAGCTTTTCCGTGGCCAGCGGGGACAGGAGAACGCTCTCTCTTCTCCCTGGCAAGCATGGCCCCAGCCCCGCAGTGGCTTTTCTGTGGCCAGTGGGGGCAGGAGAATGCCCTCTCCTCTCCCTGGCAAGCACGGCCCCAGCCCAGGCAAGCACGGGGATGGGGCAGGGTGTTGGGAGACAGAGCAGCAGCCTAGGCTGGCCTGGGTGTCGACTCGACCAGGGCTTGCTTGTAGGCTCACTCACCCAGGGAGATCAGGGCCATGGTGGAAAGCAGGCAGCAATGGCGGGCAAAGGCAGGTTAGCAATGGTGGGCAAGATGAGGAATAACTGGGCAGGGCAGGGAGTGGGCGGGCAGGAAGGGGCAGGGTCAACCAGGGGTGTGATTTACCAGTTCTCCGAAGTGCTCAGATTCATAACATCCAGTTCTATAGAACCGATCCGAACCGGTAGAAACCCACCTCTGGGCTTGCCTTTATATTCTACTTAATAGGGTTGTAGCTGCACTTTAAATTTGAAGATGAAAAGATGCTATGGAACATATCAGAAGGACAAGTAACACAGTCCTATGTTTGGTTTAAAGAGTTGCAGGCATGCTTTGAATGACTTTTTGCCTTCAAACAGAAAGCACTTACACAGGCCTTAATATTTGTGTTCTTTTTGTTGTCTGTTTTCTATGGTTAGAATTTATGTTCTGAATCCTTTTAGCAAAATATTTGTGTTTTGAATTAGCAGTTGTCTTGTCACTTTAAATTTTACATTTAAATAATGAAATTCATATGCCAATAAAAACAGTTAAAGCAATAGCATGACTAGAGGAAGGAATCAAGCAAAAAATAATTATTGTGCATGATTTATTTTATGTTTTGAAAGTAATGTAATGTAGAATTTTCATTTAAAGTATGCATATCTTTAAGTTAAAGTCTGTATTCTTTGGAATGATTAAGCGTCTGGCAGAACTCAAAAATCTAAATGGGGATATAAAGAAAAACATAAATTGTATTTAATTGAAATGATTGAAAGTATTTAATTGAAATGACAATAGCATCTGACAGTAATTACCCCTAAGTATTTAATAATATAAGATTCAGCCATATTCAGAACTATTTTATATGTAATATGTATCCTTCAGACAAAAGGATGAGATCCCTGCATTAAATCTGAAATGAAAATGATATGAAAGACAGTATCTAATTTAACTGGTTAAGTCATATAACTTTCTTGGTTAACTGTATTCCTTTTCATTCATCTTATGTTTGGTCACATATTTCCAATAGAGCTGCTATAAAAATAACTCAAAAAGTGGGTATATGTATCTTTATCATTAAATTATTCAATCTTATTTTTTAATATCTATTTTGGATTTTAATTCTGATTCTGTGATACTCATTTTTAGATGTGTCTCCTCAACTCAGGGTAGATAATCTGCCATAACTTTGAATGGCCGTTGTAAATCGAGGACTACCTGCAATCTAGCACTATGAGAACTATGTTTCCTACACAGCTATTTCTAATTTATTAGAAGTTATTATAAAATGTTGATATCTTATATTTGTGGGCTATAAATAAACTGCAATTTAATTCAGAGATGTCTTATGAGTTTGATCAAGAATATTAGCTTTTTTTCCATCCTGTTTTCCCTTACAAACATCCCTGAAAAGATAAAAAAATAATTCTAAAGATAGGTCCAGACGGGTTTCCTGTAGAATTTTATAAAATCTTTCAAGAATCACTGTGTATTCCACTGTTAGAAGTTATGAATGAAGTTATGTTAAAAAAGATGATACCTAAAACATGGTCAGAGGCTTACATTACACTTATTCCAAAAGAGGAGGCGGACCTACTGCAAATCAAGAATTATAGACCGATTTCTTTACTAAATGCAGATTATAAAATTTTTGCTTCAATATTAGCAGAAAGACTTAAAAAGTACTTGAATAACTTTATCCACCCAGACCAAAATGGGTTTTTGCCAAAGCGACAAATCAGAGACAATATGAGAGTAATTCTGGACACCCTGGAATACTATGAGGCACATCCTGAAAAGCAAATGGCTTTGATATTTTTAGATGCTCAAAAGGCATTTGATAACGTGAATTGGAGATTTATGTTACTTTTAATGGAACAGATGGGCTTTGCTAGAAGATTTATTTAGGCAATAGAAGCAATTTATAATGAACAAACAGCTAAGGTAATGATGGAGGGAGAATTTACAGATCCTATTAATATAAGAAAAGGCACAAGACAAGGTTGCCCTCTTTCTCCCTTGATATTTGTATTGACTTTGGAAGTGTTGAATAGAAATATCAGAGAAGATAAAACTATAAAAGGAATGAAAATTAAAAAGGAAGAATTTAAACTACAAGCCTTTGCAGATGACCTAGTCTTTATCTTGGAAGACCCTATAGAAACAGCCTCGAAACTGTTGGAAAAGATAGAGGTCTATGGGGAGGTGGCTGGTTTGAAAATAAATAGAGATAAAACAAAGATTTTGTCAAAGAATATGTTGCTGAAACAAAGGGAAGAGTTGGCAGAACTGTTAAAAATTCAAGTTACAAACAAGGTTAAGTATCTGGGGATATATTTGACATCAAGATGTAGTACATTGAAGGAGAATAATTATATTAAACTTAAACAACAGATAGCTCAAGATTTGAAAAAATGGGAGAACTTACAATTGTCATTAATAGGAAGGATTTCAACAATCAAGATGAACATTTTACCCAGAGTCTTATTTTTGTTTCAAACAATACCAATTAGGCTTGGAAAAGAATATTTTGAGGATTTAAATAAAATTGTTTTGAAATATATATGGCAAGGCAAGAAAGCAAGAATAAAGTTAAAGCTTTTACAGGATGCTAGATTTAGAGGAGGGTTTGGACTGCCTAATTGGGAGTTGTACTACCAAGCTGCAAACTTGACGTGGGTTAAAGAATGGATAACATTAAGGAAAACCAGATTGTTGACATTAGAAGGTCATGATTTGTTGTTGGGCTGGCATGCTTTTTATGGTACAAAGGGAACTAAAACACAGGGGTATTTTAGAAGGCATTATATACGGGAGTCTCTGTGGTTGAATTGGGAGAAGATAAAAAAACAGTGTTATTTGAAAATTCCAGTTTGGTTATCGACGATAGAAGCGTTTTCTTATCCTATAATTTATAAAAAGGAACAAACAGTTAACTATGGGGAATTATTAGATGAAAAGGGTGAACTTAAATCGATGCAAAAATTGGAAGAACAAGGTATACAGATGAATTGGTTTTCATATTTGCAAATACATTCAAAGTACTATGAGGATTCCAAAGCAGAGGGATTTTATGATAAGCAAACTGACTTGGATAAGATTTTGATGGGTACTGATGAAAAGGTGATTAAAAATTGTATGGTTATTTATTGCAAATTAAGCTTGAGGAAGAACAAGTTAAAGAAACTATGATTGCGTGGGGAGGAATTTTGGATATGGGATTGATTTAGAGAAATGGCAGAAATTATGGTCGCAAAATTATAAAATGACAATGTCTACAGCCTATAAAGAAAACTTGTATAAGATGTTTTACAGGTGGCATTTTCCCCGACAAGGATAGCAAGAATGTTCAAGAACAAATCCGAAAAATGCTGGAAATGTCATCAGAAACCTGGTTCATACTATCACATGTGGTGGACTTGTGAGGATGCTAGAAAATATTGGACTAAAATCCACATGTGGCTGGAAAAAATGACAAAGAAGCATATAGACTTGAAACCGGAGTTTTTCTATTGGGAATACTACCAGATACTTATAGTAAAGAGTTGAAATATTTGATTGTAAATGTATTGACTGCTGCTAGGATTGTATTTGCAAAAAAATTGGAAAAATGAGAAAATTCCATTGCAAGAAGAAGTTGTAAAGAAAATTTTGGAATGTGCTGAGATGAGTAGATTGACTTTTGAAATTAGAGAGCAAGAAGATAAACAATTTTATTTAGTTTGGGATCTTTTCTATCAATGGTTGAATGATGAAATATTAAAATATAAAAGTTAGATAATAAGGAATAATAATGACTTTATTTTCCCTTTCCTTTTATTGGTTTTTGATACTATATCTATATAATAGTTTTCTTTGTTTCTTTCTTTTTCATATTTGGGATAGAATTGGTATGATTATAAGATTTGTTTTAGAATAAAATATTTAAAATATAGTTATCTCATAAAGGCATGACCGAATAAAAGTTTAGTCAATTTTTTTTTTTCTTTAATAGCGATACTAGGATTTATAAATTTGTATTGATAAGAGTATTATATAAAGTAACTGTAATTGTGACTATGAGGTGAATGCACAAACCGATGGACCAACCGACTTACGGTGTGTACAAAAATATGGGGGGAGCTGATACTTTTATGTTTTGTTGTTGTGTTTTTATGTTAAAAAAATAATAAAAATTTATAAAAAAAAAAAAAAAAAAGATGATACCTAAAACATGGTCAGAGGCTTACATTACACTATTCCAAAAAGAGGAGGCGGACCTACTGCAAATCAAGAATTATAGACCCGATTTCTTTACTAAATGCAGATTATAAAATTTTTGCTTCAATATTAGCAGAAAGACTTAAAAAGTACTTGAATAACTTTATCCACCCAGACCAAAATGGGTTTTTGCCAAAGCGACAAATCAGAGACAATATGAGAGTAATTCTGGACACCCTGGAATACTATGAGGCGCATCCTGAAAAGCAAATGGCTTTGATATTTTTAGATGCTCAAAAGGCATTTGATAACGTGAATTGGAGATTTATGTTACTTTTAATGGAACAGATGGGCTTTGCTAGAAGATTTATTTAGGCAATAGAAGCAATTTATAATGAACAAACAGCTAAGGTAATGATGGAGGGAGAATTTACAGATCCTATTAATATAAGAAAAGGCACAAGACAAGGTTGTCCTCTTTCTCCCTTGATATTTGTATTGACTTTGGAAGTGTTGAATAGAAATATCAGAGAAGATAAAACTATAAAAGGAATGAAAATTAAAAAGGAAGAATTTAAACTACAAGCCTTTGCAGATGACCTAGTCTTTATCTTGGAAGACCCTATAGAAACAGCCTCGAAACTGTTGGAAAAGATAGAGGTCTATGGGGAGGTGGCTGGTTTGAAAATAAATAGAGATAAAACAAAGATTTTGTCAAAGAATATGTTGCTGAAACAAAGGGAAGAGTTGGCAGAACTGTTAAAAATTCAAGTTACAAACAAGGTTAAGTATCTGGGGATATATTTGACATCAAGATGTAGTACATTGAAGGAGAATAATTATATTAAACTTAAACAACAATTAGCTCAAGATTTGAAAAAATGGGAGAACTTACAATTGTCATTAATAGGAAGGATTTCAACAATCAAGATGAACATTTTACCCAGAGTCTTATTTTTGTTTCAAACAATACCAATTAGGCTTGGAAAAGAATATTTTGAGGATTTAAATAAAATTGTTTTGAAGTATATATGGCAAGGCAAGAAAGCAAGAATAAAGCTAAAGCTTTTACAGGATGCTAGATTTAGAGGAGGGTTTGGTCTGCCTAATTGGGAGTTGTACTACCAAGCTGCAAACTTAGCGTGGGTTAAAGAATGGATAACATTAAGGAAAACCAGATTGTTGACATTAGAAGGTCATGATTTGTTGTTGGGCTGGCATGCTTTTTTATGGTACAAAGGAACTAAAACACAGGGGTATTTTAGAAGACATTATATACGGGAGTCTCTGTGGTTGAATTGGGAGAAGATAAAAAAACAGTGTTATTTGAAAATTCCAGTTTGGTTATCGACGATAGAAGCGTTTTCTTATCCTATAATTTATAAAAAGGAACAAACAGTTAACTATGGGGAATTATTAGATGAAAAGGGTGAACTTAAATCGATGCAAAAATTGGAAGAACAAGGTATACAGATGAATTGGTTTTCATATTTGCAAATACATTCAAAGTACTATGAGGATTCCAAAGCAGAGGGATTTTATGATAAGCAAACTGACTTGGATAAGATTTTGATGGGTACTGATGAAAAGGTGATTAAAAATTGTATGGTTATTTATTGCAAATTAAGCTTGAGGAAGAACAAGTTAAAGAAACTATGATTGCGTGGGGGAGGAATTTTGGATATGGGATTGATTTAGAGAAATGGCAGAAATTATGGTCGCAAAATTATAAAATGACAATGTCTACAGCCTATAAAGAAAACTTGTATAAGATGTTTTACAGGTGGCATTTTCCCCGACAAGGATAGCAAGAATGTTCAAGAACAAATCCGAAAAATGCTGGAAATGTCATCAGAAACCTGGTTCATACTATCACATGTGGTGGACTTGTGAGGATGCTAGAAAATATTGGACTAAAATCCACATGTGGCTGGAAAAAATGACAAAGAAGCATATAGACTTGAAACCGGAGTTTTTCTATTGGGAATACTACCAGATACTTATAGTAAAGAGTTGAAATATTTGATTGTAAATGTATTGACTGCTGCTAGGATTGTATTTGCAAAAATTGGAAAAATGAGAAAATTCCATTGCAAGAAGAAGTTGTAAAGAAAATTTTGGAATGTGCTGAGATGAGTAGATTGACTTTTGAAATTAGAGAGCAAGAAGATAAACAATTTTATTTAGTTTGGGATCTTTTCTATCAATGGTTGAATGATGAAATATTAAAATATAAAAGTTAGATAATAAGGAATAATAATGTCTTTATTTTCCCTTCCTTTTATTGGTTTTTGATACTATATCTATATAATAGTTTTCTTTGTTTCTTTCTTTTTCATATTTGGGATAGAATTGGTATGATTATAAGATTTGTTTTAGAATAAAATATTTAAAATATAGTTATCTCATAAAGGCATGACCGAATAAAAGTTTAGTCAAAATTTTTTTTTTCTTTAATAGCGATACTAGGATTTATAAATTTGTATTGATAAGAGTATTATATAAAGTAACTGTAATTGTGACTATGAGGTGAATGCACAAAACCGATGGACCAACCGACTTACTGTGTGTACAAAAATATGGGGGAGCTGATACTTTTATGTTTTGTTGTTGTGTTTTTTATGTTAAAAAAATAATAAAAATTTATTAAAAAAAAAAAAAGAGACTATTTAGGAAACCGTGAGAAAATGGCAAGCTAACATTCTTTTGGTCATAGAAGCTTTTAAAACATGAATACATTCTCCAAAGCATGGTAAATTGATTACATAATTTCACAAAAAAATCAGGATAAGTTACTCCAGGCATAATTGTTCCACCTTTATTTCATTTTAATGCAAATATTAAAAGTCAACCAACTTAGTTGGAAACTTACCCAAGGCTTTTTTCCTCCATTTCATAATCAATGTTTAGTAGAACTGACAATAATTATTGAAATAGGATGGAGAATAGAAAACAGGATGTCAGTTGAGGCCTACTCACATCAGTAGTAAATATCTAATACATGTAACATATAGTTTAGTCCATAAAAGGATGAGGTGAAGCTTTTTGACAGTCTGTGCATTAAAATGATTAATTCTTTTACTTCTGGCATCAGGCTGACAATGTGGCATCTTGCCAAATATCTTAAAATGTTTAGTGCAAGTAGTACAGAAAGTGAAGCAATTCCAAAATTACCTTAGAGAATATTCTGATTTTTCTGCTGAAAATCTGTCATTTCTTGATTACATGTTAGAAACCAGTATCTTGCTAAGTTGGTATCTCAGGTTTTTATCCATTAGATCATAAACTAATTAGAAATGCAATAAGACCTCAAATTTATCTAATTAAGACCCATGTCTCTCTCATGGGTAAATTGTTTAAGTACTTAATTCCAATAAAGCTTTAAAAGTTCAGATAAAATATGTCCTAATGTGACTATTATTCTCTCCTAATTCAAAAGAAAGCAAGAAAGTAAATTGTCTTTTGATTTCAAATACCATAGGAAAATGATAGCTACTCGGTCTGTTTATTCAAGAGTATCTAACGTGATAGTTATGGTGGGTGGCCTAAGAACAGAGAGACCCAGATAGATGTAGCTCTCTCTTCTGTGAAATTATAAATAATTGTAAAAGGCATTTAACTGGGTGTCAAAGTTTTCTGCATTCAGTGAAATAATCATGCTGTTTCTGTCTCATTTTTCTCTGATTAAAAAAAGTTGGTATATTCTGAATTTTGAACCCCTTTGGACACAATTAGAGAAATTCAGGATCTAATTCAGTAACTCAAATTATCCAATATTAGTTTATCTTAATTTTTTTCAAGCCATATGCTACTTTCAGTATGCAAGTATAGTGATAAGCAGAATAAATGATATACTCCAAAGGCAATGGATGAGATAATAGTAAGTAAGGTGACCAACCGTCCTCCTTTAGGGAGGACAGTCCTCCTTTTGTAAGTTCTGTTCTCTCTTGAAAAGTGTCCTCCTACATTTCTTCCTTTTTGATATTTGAAGACTAATCTGTAAATCTCCGTATTTGATTGATGCCAATCCGATCCGTTGTGTGTGATGTGACATATTTGTATTTAACATGACGATTTGTCAAGGCTCGGTACAGTGCTGTGAGACGCGATTATGAGATGCATGCGCTCCACACAGGAGAATTGCTTTGAGAGAGTGTGCTGCGTGCAAGAGTGTACCATGCACAAGAGTGCGCCACGTGCAAGTGGCTTTGTTTTTTTCTTCAATTTATTTGTGTCCCCCTTTTTATTGTAAAAAAGTTGGTCACCTTAATAGTAAGCAGATTTTATGTTTAAATATGTATAATCCACAGTTGCTAATTTAAAAATGGAGCATGTCACACGATGACCTCATGTTCTGTGACAGAGCCCCGCTTATTCAAGAGTATCTAATGTGATAGTTATGGTGGGTGGCCTAAGAACAGAGAGAACTAGATTCAATCCAGCTTCAGATATAGAAACTTACTGGGTAATTCTCGATTTGAGTGAATGTCTCTCAGTCCAAAGTACCAAAGATTATTGGGAAAGACTGGAGATTATTAAGATTATTGTGAGAAAATGAGAATACTATGTAAATATATCCTGAATTCCTGAAGGAGATATATTTGGCATCCACGGGAGTAGTCTCCCCTTCCTCTGTATATAAGAAAGTTCTAGCAAAAGTTGAATTATCCCCAGCTGCAAGAGTAAAAAAACATTAAATTAAAATGAAATCAAGGTGGAAAAAATTAATACAGGAGTGATTCATGAAGCCTGACACTGTCTGCATTTATTCTAAATGACAGTTTTATTTAAAACAGGGATCCCCAATACCCGGTACTGGTTCATGCCCGGTTAGGAACAAGGATCTGAGAAAATGGATGAGCGGGAGAAGCTTCATCTGTATTTACAATAGCTCCCCAATCACTGCCTCAGTTCCATCTCAGATCAGCAGGCATTAGATTCTCATAGGAGCACAAACTCCCATCATAAACTGTACATACGAGAGATCTACACTGTGCATTCCTCCTACCCAACTTCACTCCATGGAAAATTGTCCTCCATGAACCAGGTCCCTAGTGTAAAAAAGTTTGGGGTTTGCTGATTTAAAAGGGTAATTTCCTAAAGTTATCCTTTTAAATTAAAGTTATTCTAAACTGAATAGAATATAGATAAAATATGGATTTTATAATATATATGCTCTTAGTATTTCTTAACTCTCCCTATTTCTAAAATGTTTTTTGTCAGTGCTAAACATGTTCAATTATAATATGAAGAAACATATATTTTGAAAACTGTTAAAAAGCTTGTAGAAAAATGATATTTTAGAAAAGAAAGAACTTTAGATGAATTTGATTATTTTTCAATGCAGGGACTATTTCAGAGATTACAATAAAAAAGCAGCTGTAAAAGATTATTTTGAAGGTAAATTATATGGATTTTTTTGGCTGTTGTTCTATGAATACCATACCATGTATGAATACCATTATTCATCTATTATTCGAATTGGTCATGAAATGAAAGAACAGTTATAAAATGAAAGAACAGTTATGATCATGAGTCAACTACTGCAGGTTTAATCAATTTGATAGAAATTTATAAGTGCATGAATTTTGGTAAAGATTAATTGGGAAGGATTAAGGATCTTTGTGCATGGGTAGCCTTCCCAATCTAAATCAGCAGAGACAATATGATCTATTGGGACATTCTTTTCTAAATGTAAATTAGAAAATACAAAATAAAGCCTCAACAAATAATAGTTATAAGAATGTATATTATCATTTGTGTCTTCAGTCTGGAGGCTAATGATAAAAGTACAAGGTATGAGATCATGCAGAGAAATTTGTACAAGATGTGACATTGTGCAGAAAGGCAACCTTGGAGAAATACACAATGACCATTAGCAAAACATGAACTTAGTTTGGGGGAAAAAGAAAGGATAAGAATAGGGGTGGGATTCAAATTTCTTAACAACCAGTTCTCAGGGGATGGCCTAATTTTTGGGTGTGGCTTGGTGGTCATGTAACTGGCTGGGCATGGTTTGTATGTAAATATTGTAAATATTTATGTAGGTATTGATTTTTTTAATTAAAAAAGAGTAACTTTTACCCAAAATCAGGCAAAGCAGGCAGGCAGATTGAGATGCTTGCAGAATCACATATTCACTCAGAGGTCTACCTTTCTGCAATCTACTGCCCAAGTCTGCACTGAAAAATAGAAGCTTCAGTCCTAAGGAAGGTTCAGCTCTGCTTTTAGATTAGATAGAAAGCAAGAAATGCAACGATTTCCTGCTTTCTAGCTAATCTAAATCTCCCGGCACAGCAGAATAGCTGATGGTCGGGGGGGGGGGGGAATAGCAACTTACCAAAAATTAGGTGAAGGCACAACACAGATAAGTTGGATGGCGTGCATGCCAGGGAAGGAGGGGAGGGGCAAGGCCACTCAGTGGAGCGATTTGCTGGTTCTCCGAACTGTGCAGAATCGTAACAACCAGTTCTATAGAACTAGTCCGACCAGGTAGAATCCCACCCCTGGATAAGAAAGAAACTAAGATTGCCCTGCTGTGGTACACTTTGGTATAAGAGGAAAGGAAGGAAAACTATGTTAGCCTTTCAGAATTCTCTTGTTATTGTCTATCAATAAAATTCTAGTTTGTTTTGTGTTGCCCTTTTCCTGATCTGGCCTACCTTGAAGGGCTAGAAACACTATTCTGTTAGCAATTGCACAAGAGACAATAGAGACGAGTGTATCTAAACCAAATAGACCATAACCAATTAACATCACATTAGTTAACTGAGCAATTCATTGCTAATAAATATACTATCTAGAAGTAAATATATTTTCATACTAAAAAAGTTACATAATATTTTGTAACTCAATTTTAAGCCATAAACCAGCTACTGAGATTTCAGATATCATGTTATAGCTATTTTAGCCTTTTGCAATTCAATAGTAATTGTAGATTACTTATTTGATAACACATAACCACATTAAAACTTTTGTTATCAATTGAAACTGAAAATTTACTTCTTAGAAATGAATTGAAACTAACTTTTTGATTATTTTCCTTATATTATTTTCCTTGCACCTTCCTTTGTCCCAACTCTTTTAAAAAAATCTTAAATCAGAAATTGCTTTGTATCTCAGACATTTTCTGAAAACTATATATAAACTCAACTATGATTTACTGTAAGCCAAACTCCAGAAAGCTATTTTCTTTGAAGAATTTAGAGCCCATCCCATTGCCAGTCCAGAGCTTTACCGTCTATGTGATTTTTTTTCCTTTGCAGCTCTTTCCTCATTTTGCAGTCTCTGTAGTTATGGACCATTTCTCTTTAATGAATTGTCGTTGTTGTTGTTAGTTGCAAAGTCGTATCCGACCCATCATGACCCCACGGACAACATTCCTCCAGGCCTTCCTGTCCTCTACCATCCCCCAGAGTCCATTTAAGCTCACGCAGACTGCTTCAGAGGTTCCATCCAGCCACCTCATTCTCTGCCATCCCTTCTTCTTTTGCCCTCAATCATTCTCAGCATCTGGCTCTTCTTCAATGAATCCTTCCTTCTCATTAGGTAGCCAAAGTACTGAGTTTCATCTTCAGGATCTGGACTTCTAGAGACCAGTCAGGGTTGATATCCTCTAGGACTGATTGGTTTGATCGCCTTGCAGTCTAAGGGACTTGCAAGAGACTTCTCCAGCACCATAGTTCAAAGGCCTCAATTCTTTGTGCTCAGCCTTCTTTATGGTCAAAATTTCACAGCCATACATTGCAATTGGGAAAACCAAAACTTGACTACATGCACTTTTGTTGGCAGGGTTATGTCTCTGCTTTTTAGTACGCTGTCTAGATTTGCCATAGCTTTCCTCCCCAGGAGCAAGCATCTTTTAATTTCTTGATTGTAGTCCCCATCTTGGAGCCCGGGAAAATAAAATCTGTCACTTCTGTCATTTCTTCATTATCTATTTGCCAGGAATTTAGAGGGCTGAATGCTACGATCTTTGCTTTCTTAATGTTGATTTTTAAGCCAACTTTTGCATTCTCCTCCTTTACCCACATCAGAAGGCTGTTTAGTTCCTCTTCACTTTCTGCCATTAGAGTGGTATCATCTGCATATCTGAGATTTTTGATATTTCTCCCGGCAATCTTAATTCCAACTTGTGATTCATCTAGCCCTGCCTTTCTCATGATGCGCTCAACATATAAGTTAAATAGGCAGGGCAATAGTATACAACCTTACCAAATTCCTTTCTCAATTTTGAACCAATCAGTGGTTTCATGTCCAGTTCTCACTGTTGCTTCTTGACTCGCATATAGGTTTCTCAAGAGACAAGATGGTCTGGTATACCCATTTCTTTAAGAACTTGCCGCAATTTGTTGTGATCCACACAATCAAGGGCTTTAGCAATCAATGAAGCTTTAACTAATAAATTCTATCAAAATCATTTGTACTAACTGTTCTGCTTGGTGTGTGCTACAAGTTGTATTCATTCTTCTTTCTAGATTAGCTTCTCTGCAGGTCAGCTCACCTAATTGGAAAAGTCTAATGCAGAGATCCTTTGCATGCACCACCACTGAAACTATTGTGTCTAAAAAATGATTTCACAGAGACTTACTATTGGGTCAAAAGGATATAGAAAAACATCAATGTTGAACAGTGGCTTTTTCCATCATTAAAGCTTGAAAAATTGCTTTCATGGCTTCTTTACAACACAGTATGCTTTTGGAATCTCCACAATCCTGAACCCTCCATTTGCAGCTTTATTTCCATTGACAAGACATATTTGAACGCTGGCCTAGTAGACATGCAATACTGCTTTCCTAACCATATCTGGTTAAAGTATTGTTCCTCTAACTGTTGCTTTTCAGTGAGTTCAATAACAACTTTCAAAATTCTCAGCCAGCATAGAAAAGAATATGGATGATTTATAAAATGAAATAATTTTGCACGTTCTCAAGCTGCTTCAAATACACTGTCACACATTTCATTTTAGTATCCAACAATCAGAATAAACTCAATCATTATTATTATGGAAATGAAGAAGAAGCTAGAATGAAGGAGGACTTGCTGCCCTACCTCTCATGGATTCTGCTCAGTTTATAGCATTACTGTATGCTTCATTGAAGGACACTTGACTGATCATGGACTTATAAAAAGAAGCTGTGCCTGCCCTTGTGGTATTAATGAGGTTCTGAATACAGCAACAGTTTACTTTGTTAATGAAATCTTGCTTATATAAATTCTTAGAATTTGCAAGGTCTGCTTGTTTGTGCACTCTGCTCCTTTGGTTCTTGCAGTAAAGTTATCAATGTTTGTTGCAGAGCCCATCGCTCATTAGAACTGACAGGGAGGGAGTGGCTCAAGGTCATCTCTGCTTATAGGAGGACTAAAATCTGTGTCCCCCTGCTCATAGTCTAGTATATTTTAAAACACATTAAGAAAATAGAAAAGAGTCATGGTGGTGCAGTGGTTAGAATGCAGTATTGCAGGAGTTTGATCCTGATTGGCTCAAGGTTAACTCAGCCTTCCATGGTCAGTAAAATGAGGACCTAGATTGTTGGGAGTGATATGCTGACATTGTAAACTGTTTAAAGAAGGCTGTAAAGTACTGTGAAATGGTGTATAAGTCTAAGTGCTAAGTGCTATTGCTATCCTGGTGAATCAAGGCCAGCTCCCTCTTGGCCTAACTTTTTGTTTTTGACAGTGGCCAACCAGATACCTCTGGGATACATGCAAGCAGACAATAGTGACATCCACTTCAGCAAAATTAAAGAGGATAATTATATGAAATGGATGCAACAAATTAAACTAGATTTGGAGAAATGGAAAGATCTGCAATTGTCATTAACAGGAAGAATAGCTACTATAAAAATGAATGTTTTACCAAGACTATTATATTTATTACAAAAAATTCCAATAAAATTGGGAAAAATATTTTAAAGAACTAAATAAAATAACAGTAAGATATATTTGGTTAGGGAAAAATGCAAGAATAGATTTGAAAATGTTGCAATATTCAAAGAGGGGGCTTTGGGTTGCCAGATTGGGAATTGTATTATCAGGCCTCAGTCCTTACATAGGTGAAAGACTGAATTAATTTGAGACACAAAAGACTATTAACTTTAGACGAACACGACCTTCAACTAGGTTGGCATGCTTTTTTATGGTATGGGAAGAATAAGATGCATAGCTACTTTCAAAGACATTATGTTAGAAATGCATTGTTATCAATACGGGTTAACATTAAAGAACAACGCTGTTTCAAAATACCAGTCTGGCTTTCCACAATGGAAGCATTGATACATCCTAATGTTATTAATATGGAAAAAGTTGTAAGATATACAAATATTTTGAATGAAAAAGGGGAACTAAAAACCAAGCAGGAACTTAGTAGCCAAGGGATGGATATTGCATGGTGGCCACAAATACAGATAAAATCTTGATATGAAAAATATGCTAAAATGTATGGTTTTAATAAAGAATTAACAGAATTGGACCAGATATTAATTGGAACGGATGAAAAACTGATAAAAGAAAATATATTGTTACTTATTGAATATTAAACTTGAAAGTGAGCAGGTAAAAGGACACAATGATTGTTTGGGCTAAACATTTTGGATATGCAATAGAACTGGACAAATGGCAGAAATCGTGGGATAGAAATGTTGAATTGACTATGTCAACCACATATAAAGAAAACATGTATAAAATGTTCTATAGATGGAATTTTGCACCAGCAAGACTGGCAAAAAATGTATAAGGATAGATCCACTAAATGTTGGAAGTGCAATCAAATACCTGGTTCATATTACGATATGTGGTGGACATCCTCAAAAGCTAAAAAATACTGGACAAAAATACATACATACTTGGTTGGAAAAAATGATAAAACATAATATAGATCAATGATGGCAAACCTTTTAGGCACCAAGTGCCCAAACTGCAACCCAAAACTCACTTATTTATTGTGAAGTGCCAATACGCAGGGTGGGATCCAACCGGATAGCTGACAAGCACTGCGCACAGATGCGCAGCATTTGAAAATTCTCTTCTTTCCTGTTTTTTCAATCAATTTCAAAAACAGCCAAGAGTCCAGGCAGGTAGTTGGGCCAAATCAGAAGCCAAGAAGATCAGCAGAGAGATCCGGTTCTCTTTCTGCTGATCTTCCCAGCTACTACCTCAGCAGAACCCCACCCCTGACAATAAGGCAATATAACCTGAATAATGTTTTAGTTTAGAAAAAAACTCATGCGAGATAAACTTCTTTTTTCTGAAAAAAAAAAACCCCACAATAACAGTGCTTTCAATGATACAAATAACTTTTTATTGAAGTTAAAAGTTTGCATTTGGCATGCTTTTGATTAATGTGACTTTTGCTCTTGTATGCATGCTGATAATTTTCTATCCTTGGTTCATATTTTGTAAGTTTGAGAGCAACACATCCTGCATTCATTTTTGGGTATTCAAAGACAGTCTTGGAGTCTACAAAAACATAAAATTCTGGAATTAAAGCTCCATTTTTAAGCTAAAACTTAATTCACACCTGCTAGTTTTACTTTAAACAAATAGCTTTGAGTAGTGTGAACAATTGACAGTGTGAGCCTCCCAAGGTCTGAAAAATATATCATTGATTTTTCTTTGGCATTTAAACTAGATATCCAATTTTAAAAAGTGCATCAAGGAGGGACTGGAAAGCCAATTCATACTGAACTGTATTGGGGTTTTTTGTTATTTTTTGAATAAAATGAAAAGAAAGCAATCCAGTATTTGTACCTAGTTTGCGGAAAGAGATGAAATCTACTTAAGTGTAGAGAATGGTCCATTCCATCTCTTTTCCCACACTAGGTACAAATACTGGATTACTTTCTTTCCATTTTATTCAAATAAGAACAAAAAGAGACCCCCCTCCTCTTTCAGGTGGGGTAAAATGAGGAGTGGGCTCTTGCTTAGATAATTCCCCTTTCCCATAATAAGCAACATTTCATCTCTCCCTCTCCCTCTCTCTGTCTCTCTTTCTCCCTTTTTCTTTCATTTCCCTTTTTCTTTCATTTCCCTTTCTACCTCTTTTTCTTTCTCCCTCTCTCTTCCCTTTTCTTTTATCTCCCTTTCTCCCTCTTTCTGTCTCCCTCTTTCTCTCTTTCACCCTCTCTCTTCCTTTTTCTTTTATCTCCCTTTCTCCCTCTTTCTCTCTCTCTTTCCTTCTCCCTATCTTTCTCTCTGTCTCTCTCTTTCTCCCTTTCTCCTTCTCTTTCTCCCAGTTCTCTGGCTACACACACTGTTGCCTGGAGATGAATTGAGGGTGGGGAGGGCGAAACCCTCTGTAGCCATCCCCACACGGCTCCTGAACTGACACCTGTGACAGAGGGAGACCAAGAGCAGGAAACCGAGCTTTGGATTGCGGTGGGCGTTAAAGTACCCAGTAGTGGCACTTCCTTAGCCATGACTCCTGGGCGAGAGAAAAGACGTCGGGCTCCGCCCCCACAAAAGGAAACAGCAGCGATCGCAGACAGACCCAGCTGGCTGTGAAGGTGGGATGCTTCTCCCATCTCCCCAACTTTTCCTCCTCGCTTTTCCCCTCAGCTGCAGGGCTAGCCAATCACCTCAAAAATG
Organism: Pseudonaja textilis; assembly: GCF_049901715.1. Classification (NCBI taxonomy): domain Eukaryota; kingdom Metazoa; phylum Chordata; class Lepidosauria; order Squamata; family Elapidae; genus Pseudonaja; species Pseudonaja textilis. The sequence goes on along the minus strand of NC_141991.1, from coordinate 211,280,419 downwards.
CGGATCCTCCTGTACATGGAGAAGAGGCGCTGAAAGACGAGGCGGGAGGGAAGGGGCTTTTGGAATATAAAGGGGATTAAATTGCAACCTTTCTCCGTGCTCAAGAGGAGTCACTTCACGTGAACGTGGCTTTCTTTCCTGCTTAGAAATAGAGGTCTGGCTGATTGGGATTTTTTTTTGTTTTGAAGCTAAGCTAAATGGGAGCTTTAAACGAGACATAGGGGTGACCAGGCAGGTGGGCAGGAGTGGGGCCAAGCAGGGCAGGGGTGATTTTTTCCTGAAGTCTCCCGAGCAAATCCGCATCGTGGCTGCTGCCTCCTTCCTCCGCGCATCGAGGACGCTGAGCAGCAGAGAGACGAGCGCGGAACTCCTGAGTTGCAGGAAGCGGCTGCCAGAGATGCCCAAGATGTTGTGAAGGGGAGGCTTGACCTCCCCAGGAGCTGCAAAGGAGAGGGTGCAATCTCCCATGCTCCCCACCCCATGAGCCACAACACACTCGCTGCCTCTCGCCAAGCTGCCTCCTTCCTGATGGGCGTGCGAGCACTTCTGGTGAGGAAAAGAAGTGCGGTGGGACGAGACTTAGCAGGTACCAGAGTGGAGGCGAGTGCTTTGAGGCTCCTGGGGCAGGTTGGGGGAGCGTGGGAGATCACACTCTCCCTTCGCTGGCCAGGGGACACCTGGGAAGAGCTCCAATGCTGCGATCTCCCACGCGGTACCCTCCCTCTCCGTTTATCATCCATTACCAACACAGGTGCGCTGCAGACCACAGGCCTTTCCTGGTGGCAGCAGCAGCGGCATGAGCGGGTCAGAGGGGCAGGGATACCCACTCCTCCTGTCAGACTCGCACTCCAGGCAGCATCCAGCCAGCCATGGCTGCCCTCCCCCCCGCACCCCAGCTCACGTGAATCCCAGGCCTTTCCTGCAGCGTTGTTAAAAACCACTGGGGGCATGAGGTGGGCACAGGAGAGAAATCAGTGGCAGTGCTCCTGGCTTGCAATGGGGAGGATGCAGGCACAGACAGCAAATGAGCCAGGAGTGGAAGTAGCTGGGCCTGGGCTGTGGCAAGCAAGGTGGGGGTCACAAAGTCAACAACTTACCAAAAGTTATGCAGTCAAGCGAGGAGTCAGGGCAAGCAGCCAGGAAGGCAGGCAAGCAAACACGCAAGCAAGCGGTAATGACAACAAGCAAGGAGCAGGAACCAGAGCAGCCAAAGAACCGTTAGGCGGTGCGCTTGACTCTGGAGGTGGGAGAGGCAGATAGGGTGGGGCGGGCCAAGCTAGTGAGGCAAAAAGTTAATGTTTTTGCAAATAGGATGGGGGAAGGTCAGTGTGATCTACAGTCCCAAAAATCAGCTGGGAGGTGCGCATGTGCAGTAGAGCTGAGTTGGGCTGACCACTGGCGTGCCTGGAGAGAGAGCTCTGCTTGCCATCTGTGGCACGTGTGCCACCTGTGGCACACATGCCATAGGTTCGCCATCACAGATATAAATTGTTATTATAGTATGAATGTTATTGTGATGCAAACATTTTGATTATGATTGCCTAAAAACAATTGTACCCAGAAAACACACTGTTTTATTGAAATTGAATTTTTATATGTTATACAAATAAAATAAATTAAACATTAAAAAAATAGTGACATACACTTCTACATTGTTCTACATACATTGTTCATCCCAAGATATTCGAGGTATGTTACTTCTAGTTTGCCTTCCTTTATATACATTTAACACTATCAAAGTTAGTGGCAGTCATTATACCATGTGACAATAATTTCCACTGGCTAGTTTATGTTTTAGAACAGACTTTGGCAATCTGGTGTTTAAACAGTTGAAATTATATTTCCCATCATTCAACTATAATTATGCTGACTGGAATTAATAAGAATTTGCCATTCAGAAATTCTGGAAAATTCACATTGGCTATGCCTGCCTAAGAATAAGCTGCTGAAATTTAAATAACTGTATTTTTTCAAACTTGTAAAGGAATAATTTTATCAAATATTCAGGTCATGTTCCTTCTAGGTTATTTATAATTAAAAAACTAGAAGGATCATGACCTGAACATTTGATAAAATTATTCCTTTACAAGTTTGAAAAAATACAGTTATTTAAATGGTATTTAAATGGTATTTAAAAACACCATAACATAAGCTATGCAAATTAAAATTATTTTGTTTTATGGAGCACCAGGAAGACAGATATAAAAGTGAGAAAATGAAAATGGTAACACGAATAGAATAAATCAAAATATTCAGGCTGAATATTTGGCAGGCTGAAAATCCAGATTAATGAATGGATTTAACACAATAATTACTTATACCCAGCATCCTTGAAAGAGGTTATTGTTTAACAGGACATATCGAGGCTGGTTTCCAGACTTTTGGTGGCGCTTCCGCCACTGATAGTTCAGAGACCGCGATTGTGCGCGGCTCTGGTCAGTGTTTCCCTTGTCGGAAGGGTCCCTATGGGACTGGTGTCATCCTGACCCACCTTGGAGGGGTGGGTGAAGAGGGGAAGACCATCAGTGGGGTTGAGGGGAGCTGCATCTCCTCTCCCTGGCTAGGTATTACTCCCCTAGAAGACAGGGAGAAATGGCAGTCTAAAATGGCTGCCCTGAACATGGAAAGCTGCCGGACTTGATTTTGTGTTGGAGCGGTATGGTGAGAGACATGCAACCAGATAAAAGAACTTGATTTTCTCTTAACAACTCCAAGAAGTAGAAAGAAAGTGCCCCCACATAAGAGTAACACAGCGGCAAACAGAAAAAAAGAGGAAAATACAAGGTAAACAAAAATTGGTTCATAAAAAGCTACAATGAACCCAACTTCGAATACTATAAATTGGCATTAATTAGGCTTTGGATTAAATGCTGGACTTGTCTGGATTTGGTTAACATTAAGAAAATTAATTGGGGAAATGGTTGGAAACTAATGTTTAATATAATTAAAAGAGAAAGGAAAAATACTTTAAAAAGTGGAAAGTGATACAGAGCGCCAAGTGATACAGAGCGCCATCTAATGGTCAAAGATTTTTTTTTCCTACAAATTATATGGAAATTTACTGGCACTTGCTCAACATCTAGCAACTTTGACATCAACACACAGTGGAAAGCCAAATGGGCTGCTGAACGCCCAGATACAGGCAGCTATGTAGATGAACCTACACAAAATATGCCAGGTTTTGCCCTTCCTTGCCAGCATTGGTCAACTCTGAATAGGATCCATACCCAACATGGTGTCTAACAGGACTCATTGTTTAAGTGGGTCTTGACTCTGCCCCTCAGTGTGACTGTAGTGCTTCTTGACAACATATCCATCACATTGTGTCCGAATGTCCATCAAGAACTTACACTGGCTCTGTGTCTGATTTTTTTCAACATAGACCACCCTGTCCTTGAATGGCTGGGTGGATTGGACATTAACATTTGAACCACTATAAGTCAACGTAATTGCCATATGCTAAATAAATACATACATTTAATAAATAATAAGCAGAATTAGAAATAATTGCTTGAATAAGAGATTATTCTTTTATTACTTGGGCAGTTATCAAAGAAATTTTGGGAATTTTATTATTTTTTATCTGGGTAACACTGAATATGAAGAGTACTTCTATAGTAAGTACAATAATGTTTCTTATTCGTTTATTATTTCTAACAGTTTTTTCCATTTCCAACATCCGCTTATGTTTGGTATCTCAGGTACAACAGCTATTTATATTTGGTATATATAAAATTAATGTCTGCTAAAAATTTTGACACTTATGTTTTAAATTAATTAAACATTGATTTATTTTTTAAATGTTATTTTTAAACATTACTATTATAACATTATTAAACATAACATTGCAGAAAATTTTACCTAAGCCTATGCAAAGAATGCCATTTTATCCTAAACATAACATAGGGGCCTAACTTAAATAGTCCAAAATTATTCAACAATTATAAAATGGGATATGTGAATGAAAGCTTATAATACTACATTAATTTTTATTCAACTATAAGATATATATTAAATGCGTACAAAAATATTCCCGAGGAAGTTTTTTAAAAATGTTCTACATTTGTTTTTCCAAACAGTTTTTCCTTACAATACAATGTTGAATTTCAGGACCTATGTATTATTGAAATTTGTGCAGATCTTCTACCTAATTTTTGGGTTGTTGTTAAACCAAGTATTTATATTTTATAGAAGCATTTTATATGAGCTCTTAGCATTTTGTAATTCGATGCAATGTTTTAGTATGTACACTTAATAAATAAGCATGAATAGAGCAATTGATGAAAGAGAATTACAAATAAACTAGGCCATTAACTTAACTAGGTCAGAAAGATCCTGACATTTCAAAAACTAGACTGTTTCTAATTGACTTTGGAAAAACTATTATATACATTTAAATTGCTTTGGAAACATTTTAAACTACACTCTGCATTGTTCTTTGCCTTCTTCTAAACAATTTGAAATGTTAATTCATGGATGTTTAAGATTTGAAAGAAATGATTTCTAGATAACTGTAACTGGATAATAAAGAGCTTATTCATTTTTTTCTTGCACATAGAAACAAGCAATGTTATATACTTTAGGATCCTAAACTGAATTTCAACGACAGGTCTCATTAGAGGAGTCAGAAGAAGAGTATCTCTCCCATAAACAATATGATGGGACATAACTTACAGAAACCTATACCAAAGCAGTCATCACCAAGGTCAACAACTACTGGGTTTGATATTGGAATTTCTGGACATCTGGTGACACGTGGGCCACATGACTCAGGACTGGTGCCTGAAAAACCAGGACCAGCAACTGCAGGATTACTGGAAGAAAAAGAGTTTACCCATTGGAAATATACAAAGATTGGAACAGTGGTGGTATTCAGCCAGTTCACAATGGATCGGGCAAACCGGTAGCAAGAATTTGGCATGGGTCGCCAAACCGGTAGTAAGTTCTGGCTGGCCACGCCCCCCACCTGGTCGGAGGGCTCGCTTACCCTGTGGGAAGGGAGAGGCAAATGATTTATATTAAAATTCTGCTGGAGGAGATTGCTTAGAGTTTACAAGATCAGAGATTAAACTGTAATAAGACTTCTAAGAAATCATTTTGGAATTGTGTAATTGAACTCTACCCCAGGAAGAGAAAGTATTAAAAGAAGAAAGTGCTAAATGAAACAATTTGGGTTGATTTGGATTGCTTGATGACTTTGGAACTTTTGCAAACTATTTTTTGAAAGTCTAAAAACACTTGGTTTGTTTAAAAAAATAAAAATAAAACAATGGCATTATCTGTGGAAGAATTGAAAATGGAATTTAAAAAGCTAAAAGAAGAGGAACAAGAAGGCAAGGGCTCTTTTGGATGTTTTCCACTTCTTAAATGGCGATTTCTACCTATCAGGAAATACAGCAATCAGAAAGCGGGATGAAGAAGGAGAAGCCATCTTTAATGGACAAACTATTTTAGTTGATGAAGAAAAGGGAAAAGGCGGAAAGAAAATGGAGAATTCAAGATTTAAAAAAACAACCAAGAAAGGGAAAAATAAGATGAAAAATCGATATAATGTCAGAAAGCAACAGAAAAGAGAAATACAACAGAGAAGGGAGATTAAAAGGGTGGAGATTGAGAGATGGGGGTAAAAAGATTAGATTTGACAAGAAAGGAAGGGAAAAAGGAAAAAGAAGTTATAAAGGCTTAAAACAAGATGCTAAAAAACAAGGGTTTTTTTTAGAGATAAAGGGTAAAATACGATTTAAAGAGATTCTGCAAAAGTACACAAGATTGTATTGTAGTATTTGTATTTGAAATAGAGTTAGAAAACTGGAATATTATATGTGTTAATAGAAAAATAAAATATCTAAGATTTAAAATATCTAAGATTTAATAATACCTAATATCTATGTGTAAAATATCTAAGATTTAATAATAGAGATTAACTAATTAATTTGTTATGGAATATTGTTTTTACTATATTATAAGCTTATTATGTTTTTTTTTAATTTTAAAATGTTATTTAGAATGTACTAAGCAGAATCAGAATGGAAATTATGTAGTATTTTAAGTGTTAAATTGGGGGAAAGATAGAAAGACTTCATACTTTAACCACTGATTACAGGAAAAATTTTGTATTAAAGAGAAAAGATAAATAGACAATTGAAAAAGAACGGACAAAAGATAAAAGTATAATGATTTAAATTGAGATGAAGTAAATAAAATAGAATTAAGAGAGTGAAAAGAGGGGAGAAGACATATAGAAAGTATAGAATGTTAAATAAGATTGAAATAGTATATAAGGTGAGCATGAATTTGATTTATGTCTGTACAAAAAGATGTAACCCGGGGTTAAGCCGCTTTCTAAAAAGAAGTTTTATGTTTTCATGTTACGTGTTTTGTTTGTTTATGTTTGCTTATTGAGAATTAAGATTGTTGGATGAGAACGTATGAAATTGTAAATAAGATAGATGAAAGTATAAGTTTAATGAATAAAATTGAATAGAAGTAAAGGGAAAAAGAGTGAGAAATTGGAAAAAGAGTGATAAGATATGAAATTGAATATATAAGATGCATATTAAATTGTGTTTGTATGGAAATGGGATAATTTGGAACTATGCTGTACTTAAATAAGATGTTTTATTTGCTTTCTTAAAAAATGTTCTATGTTCTTACGTTTTATGTTTTGTTGGTTTGTGTATTAATAAAATTTGTTCTAAAAAAAAAGATGGTCTTTGGAAATATCAAGTTGATGACGATCACTACAGCTTCCTGGGAATCCTTCAAGCTGACATCAAGCACACTGAAGTCAAGAAGAAGGTTAGTAGTAGTGAAGAAGGTCAGAAGAATGAAGAAGATCTTAAAGTCCCAAGTCAGTGATGAAAATATCATTAAGGTGATTGATGCCTGGATAATAATGCCTAGATAATTAGCCTGGATAAATAATCATTAGATACACAACTGGAATAGTCGACCGAACTCAAGCAGAGCTAAAAGCCCAGGATAGAAAAACCAGAAAAATAATGTTAATAATCATGCTCGTTCATCTGTGAAGCAACTTTGACAGACTATTTGGGTATGGAATGTTGCAAGTACAGCAGATAGATGAAGAAAAAAGGGCACTGGAAGAATGTCTGTAGGAAAGTGAGGAAGATGCACCATTAAAATTTACTAAATATATCATGAGGTCAAATTAGCCTATAAGAAAGACCAAATGAAGAGAAGAAAAGAGATATGGCAAGGCAAAGTATTACCTGGCCAGTATAATAAACAAATAAATAATAAACTATCAGGCAAAGCAGATAACAACAAGACCTGGCAATGACTAAGAGCAGGAAAATTCTTGAAAGAGATAGAGGGGCTGATTCTGTCTGCACAAGACCAAACCTTAAAGACAAACAAATATGAAATCAAAATTGAGAAGACAGCAACAAATAACAAACCCTGTCTCTGTAAAGAGGCTGAAGATATAGTGGACATCTATTCAGTTGCTGCAAGAAGATTGCAGACTGATTTCAAATAACAGCATGACAAACTCAGCAACAGTGGTGCACTGGAATATTTACAAGAAATAACTCTATAAACGAAAACTGGTGGGACCATCCAACAGCATGTGCGTGTGGTGTGCCTGCCTGCCTGCCTATCTTTCTATCATATGCTACCTATTCCCAGGTTAATCCATCTGGACCAAGCATCCCAGGAGAAATTGCTGATGTTCTGCAATGTACATAGTGCTGAGAGTGGCAGACGCTGAGGCTCACAGTGACAGAATAGTCTTACAGTATAGGCCCTTGCTTGGAAATCATACTCATTTCTAGCTTTTGGGACATTATTGAAAATGAATTTGTTCTGCAAATATGAAGAAGTATAATAAAACACCTAAGAGGGACTAAAGTGTGCTTAGTTTTTGTGATAGCAACCCTAATTTTAAAAATCATCTTAATTTTGCCCTGTCCACAGATAAATGTCCGCAGATTTTTTTTGTTTTGAGAAGCCTCTTTGGATATGCATAATTACCTATTCTTTGCCTTAGGCCTATCTGTAAAGTTCCACATTTCACATATTTTTCTTCATATAAATTACTTATATAAACTACCATATCTTTCGCACTATAAGATGCTCTGGACTATAAGACGCACATTACCTTTAGAGGAGGAAAACAAGAAAAAAAATCTGTCTCTACCTCCCAGCTTCCATTTGGTATTCATCTGGCTAGCGTCGTTGCAGCAAAGAGCCTGATCAGCTTCAGCACATTATCGCAGCTCCAGCACATGGTTCGTCAGGGCTCTGCTCCATTGCACCTACCACTGATCAACTGAGTTGAGCTGCCACCACCGCCAGGGAACACTGGAGCCTTAATGATCATGTAATCTCATGCTTTATTATTATAAAACTCAATGATCATGAGGTGTTGTGACTAAACTTGAACCATTGTTCCAATGAATCAAATTCCATAATGCAGTTAGTGGATATTAGGTGTTCTTATTTTGGTAGCTTCCAGCATAACAACAATTTTCAATAGAAAACAGGACACGATGTCATTTTAGATACGTGTTTATTTATAAAACTAAATATTATTATGGTATACTCAGCTTTCAGATAATAGGCGATAAGAGAATAGAGAATAAAGCTACTACATGGTTTTCTGGTTTGTAATATTACATATGCCATATTTTTCACACTATAAAACGCATTTCTCTCCCTCCACAAAAGTGGGTGGAAATGTCTGTGCATCTTATAGAGTGAATATTGCAGTGGGAGAGGTTAGTGTGCTGCTGCCACCGGGGAATGCTGGAGCCTTTGCTGCCGAGCAGCTGATTGGTGGTTGAATCGGTCTCCCGGAATACCTCCGATCAGTTGTTCTAGGCAGCGGGGATTGCCCTGGGTGCCTATTGCTGCCCACCGCCGATCACTGCTGCCTGGTCACCGTCCACCCTTTTGGTGCCAATCACCACCACCAATTGGCAGTGAATAGGCGGTGGCAATCAGGCAGATGCTGAACAAATCTAATTTATTAGAACAATGGATCAAGTTTAGCTACCACATCATATGATTATTGAATTTTATAATAATAAAGCATGAGATTACATGATCATTAACTGAGTTTTATAATAAAGCATGAGATTTAAACTGACAAATCAGTACTAAAATGAGGGAAGCTATAATGAGGCATGCAGCTTCAAATCATAATTTTCACTTGCAACTTCAAACTTGCTGCCTATATGTTCATTTTTTCCCTTTGAAATTACATATTCCATGTTTAAACAAAAAACATTGCCATTTTGTTTTTTAGTATTTAAATTATCAAAATTTTAAAACTATTTTAAGTTTAATAAATCATACAGAACTTTTCAGTAAGTTTAAAGTTTGACTGCATTTATCAATACTACTAAAGCTCCCTTTGTCATGACTTTTAACTGGGCAAATGGTGCATTATAGGATAACAATTTTTGAACCAAGGTGCCTCAAATGGGCTAACATACAAAAATGTATCCGAACTTTGGGAAAGAAACATAGAGGATTGAAATTAGGGGAAGTTGTGGCTGCTTCAGTGCTTCTGGCTATTACTGCTACAATCATGTGATCGTCATTTTCAACATATTGTGATAATTTCCCAGCTAATCTCGCAATTCCTCCCTCCTCCCCAGACCCAGCAGCTGACACTTATCTGCTTCCTGGGCGAGGCAGGGCAGGGCAGGGCAGAAGATTTTCAATTCCTTGCCAGATTCCCATAAGGAAACATTAAGAGAAAGCTTACAGGAAGTCATTGTTTCCACTCCTTTTTTGCCCACCCTTGTCATTTGTTTCTCTTTTAAGAGAATTTCTCTGTAACAATGACCCAAAGAACACGAGTTGTCCAGATTAATTTTCAGAAGTACTTCCAGGTTCTACAAAAGCCATAGTACAGGGAACATCTAAACAATCCCAAATCTCTTCTGACTGTTCATCAGATTGCCTGCCACTCTACCTTAACATCTAATTGGGGCATTTAAAGCACTAACAATGAATGAGTTGGCTTCTAGGTTATAGAAGGAGACACAATTTAAAATGGGGCATCATTACCTCTAGTGAATCCTATTTTATGCCATTTATGCCCCAGGACCTGCGTCCACCAAAGTCCCTATTTATTCTATATATCCAGGGGAAAAAGTAAGAAGGGAAAAATATTACATACCATAATCTGTGATCTTACATGATACCAAATAAAGTTCTTTCAAATTCTGTCCTTCTTTAGCAATGACCTCCACACATCTGCAATACATACAAATCTAGATTAAACAAAGTTTGTATAGATTTTATTTGACTGAAAATCGAGTGGCTATTAGACTTTCGAATGTCATTGACTAGTGGATGAAATTTAAACTTTAGCTTAATGTGTATACATTCTAATATATTTCAAAATATATAGCTTCTTTATTTTTCAGAATTCCAAAAATTTAACATATTTTAAAATATTCAATACCATAATGTTTTCTATCTCATTTTATTCTTAATTACAAGATATTAAAGAAATGGTTCCAAATTAGTAACAAAATATTTAATAATATCTTACTATCTGCATTTCAAATATTTTTTTAAAAGACACTCAAAAATGTTTTTATTTTGAAGTATTATTATATTTTATTTTAAACATTTAATCAGATTACCTTGCAGTAGCTACCACTGTAGATTTGGACTCTCAATTTTTGCTTGTATGCCTGAATCAGTTTTACTGATGTCAGCAAACATTAGGGCTGAAATATGTTTACTTGTAGAAGAATATTTTAATTGAAAAGAATATTTTGATTTTAATTCTCTTGTTGATTACTAGAAGAATGGTATAAATCTGAATTTTACATTATTTTGTTCAATTATATGAGATGAATAATCAAAACTATACATTTAAGCAATTGTAGAAATTTAAATATTTTCTTTTCATAGTAAACAATTATTTTATTGCTAAAACAGTTTACAATTCAAAACAGACAACAATTTTCATTAACTAATATTGTCTTCTACATTTCTCTCTATATTTATTATCCTGAAAATCATTTCAGTGACACAGAATTGTTTTTCTATTATTAAATGAGTATAGCTAGGGAAAATAGCAACAATGTTAAATTATAAACCAAATTATATTGTCTACTGTAAAGACCTTCATAAAAATTTAAGGCCGAAACATGTACTATTCAACAAATTATCAATACTATATATATATGGTGAACTGCAATGCTTTTTACATGTTCTTCTAATCTTACTGATATCAGCTGATATTTAGTCATATTAAAAGTAAGGTATATCTACAACAAGCCTTAAAAAAAGTTAAAGCACGGAATACTGCTATGTATTGTCACAAAATATTCTCAACATTCAATATATTTTAATGTTAAGCATACTGAAATGTCTTAAAATATATTATTTTTTGATATGTGTGCAAAATTTAAATGCTAAAAATGTATTTAAAAATAATTTAAAAGGGATTCATTTTTCATTACAATTTGTACATTATTCTGAGAAGTCTTCCAAATGCTCAGTGTTTACCTATTGGATAAAATATATGTTAATGAAACTGTAAAATAAATGCTATCAAATTGAGTCAAAAGGAGTTTGAATTATGGGAAATAATTGTCTATTCTATATGCACACATAGTTTTTATGTTTTGGACTATCTTGCAAAAGCCTGGAACATGGCATTAGTGACAACTGAAATGAACTAATGAGGAAATATGACTACACAGCTTGCAAGAAAAGTGGTCCTTGGAGACCTTGTTACTGTTTGTGATGCATTTCAGCTAATAAAAGCTGCCAGACATTGGTTCAGAATATTTCACTTTTTAAAAAATGGAGTTTCAATCATCTTAGCAGTATGAAAGGAAATGACACAATTAGAAATAGAATCTGATGAGACTTGCAATGACTAGCTGAAAAACAGTTCTCTGATCACTGTTACTTTTACAGGAACTATAATTTTCTAAAGTGAAAAAAACTTTATTTAAGATATAAAAAAGAAAACATGAACTGGAAAATATTTAACTTTAAAGATGTTTTATGTCTTAACGCAAGAAAACATATTTTGAGCTGAATGTATGTGCATATCATACCTATCATAATATTTCTTTGATGATCTGTAATCATTCGCTGGTAATTTACAATTGCTAATCATTACTGGTTTTCTGAAATTGAATGACATTTTCCCAGCGGTTCTTTTTCAAGAGAGCAACTAGACTTTATTTTTCTTGAAGAAGTTTCTTCTCATCCAAGACACCTCTTCAATTCAATCTCAATTATGGAGGATGGAAAAATTTATATTCCTTGCAGTCATCTGGTCGTTAGCACTCGTTCTAAGAGTCATTGAGGCTACTTGGAGGTTTATCTGTGTCCTCAGGGTTACCTAAATAGTGCAAATAGGTGTGGAATCTTGGAACTGCTGAAAGAACTGTGTTAAACAGGAGATAGAATAGGTGGTATCATATCGCTCCCCCTTTATTGACATAGAGCTCTTCAAACTTAATGTAGATGGCTTCTTTGACCCCCCCCCTTCAAACAGCAGTCCTCACTGTGAAGAATATGGTCTTTGCTGTCTTCAAAAGAGTGACCTCTGTCTTGAAAATGCAGGTGGACTGCTGAATCTTGTCCTGATGGGTTTGTTCTCCTATATTGTGCCATGCATTTGTGAAGTGGTTGTTTTGTTTCTCAAATGTATAGATACATGTCTTACTGCACTGTACTGCATAGATTAATTACATTGTTCAGTTTGTGTTTGGGTGTTTTGTTCTTGGGGTGGACAAGATTCTGCCTTAGTATATTTTTGGATTTAAAGTATGTGTATATATGTGGCTTTTTGGATGAGAAGCAAAACATCTTCAAGGAAAAACAAAGTCCAGTTGTCTCTTGAAAAAGCACATTTGGGACAACCATGACCCGGATGACTGAGAATCTCCACAGACATCTGAATGAAGTTGGATTTCTTATTGCTTCTCCCCATATTTTGTTTTCTATCTGCATGTTGGAATTTTTACAATTTTATCACCCATCATTCTACAGTTTTAAATAATTGGTATAAGGTTTTTTTTTTAACTACAATTCATTACTGTTTACATTTAAGATGTTACTGTTTTTATTTATGCATCTCTATAAACGCCAGTATTTTCTATCTCACCAGCTTTAGTATCCTTGTGTCTAGTGTACTGAACATTCTCTTTACCAACTAGCTTATTTCCACTCTTCTAAACTGTTCCTCAGTTATCTACACTTCTAGTCAACTCTCATATTTTTAATATTTACTTGGTTTTTTTTACACCTTTCTTCCTGATACATTTCCCTAAATCATGTACCCTATTTTTCCTATATTTATTCCTTCTATACTTTGACACCTTCAATAATTCCATTTCCATGATTAACGTGATAAACTTAAAAGAAATACTATTATAATATTTTAAATTTTAACCAATAAATGGACAGGAGACCTACATTCACACTAAGAAACAGCTTGTTACTCAAAGCTTTAACATAATGAAGAAGCTGCTCTCACAATTTGATATAGACCAACTAGATATTACATTCTAGATTCAAGAAAATACAGAGGAACTCGATCTGCAGCCAACATCTAAACCTGGAACATCACTGTTATTCCCTCCAGTACAAAGCACAGCAGTCAATATGAGGCATGCAATCATAGATAAATTAACTACAGGCAACTCTTGAAACTAGTTACCAAGATTCAGTGAAGATGTACATGCCAGAAGATGTCAATAGAATCCCTATTACCACTACAACTCAAACCAACGAACTAGTATATGCTACAGCTGATGTAATCCTGGAGATTTTTGGCTACACAATCTAGAAGAACAGCAACACATACACCACCATTACCACCACTTTGGAAAATGAGGTTGATCACTAATATCAAGGCAACTCAAAGAGAAGTTAGTCAGTGGTAGAATTACAGTGATATGGCAATTAAGGATATGAGTCAGAATGGAAAAAATACAAGAATCTGACTCTATCTGAAGCCCTAGAACATGGGTGTCAAACTTGCTGCATCACATTGTCATCATGTGACATTTCATGATGTTTTCCCCATTCACGGAGCTGGGGTGGACGTGGCCTGCATGTGATGTATCTGGCCTGTGGGTACCAATTTTACACCCCTGCCCTAGAGACTGCTAAAAGGCTCACAGCACTTGGCTACCAGACTAACGTGACAAGCAGAGACCAAGAAGGTAAATGTCCTTCTCTCCAAAAAGCCATCCATGATGCACTCTTAACTGCAATGTAACAATACAGAAACAGTAGAGCCACCAACAGCAGAAACTGAACTGAATTCCTTTCCTTATATTAACCAAATTCAAAAATCCCAGCAACCAGTTCGCTGCCACCTACCAGAACATCCTGCTTCTGGCAGGCCACCAGAGCCCGGGGAGGCCGTTTTCACCCTCCCAAGGGTCCAGAGGCATCCTTCAGGCCTCTGGGAGGGCAAAAACACCCTTCCACCAGGCTCTGGAAGCCCCCTGGAAGCCGGAAACAGACTGTTTTTCGGAGAGAGCTGTTTTTCGCCTTCCCAAGGCTCTGGAGGCTTTCTACAGGCCTCCCCTGGGCTCTGGAGGCTCTCCAGATTTCCAGAAGGCCCGTTTTCCCCTCTCCCAGAGCCTCCGCGTGGACCCTGCACTTACCTCCATCGAAAATGGGCCATGTGTAGAGTCCTGGGAGGGGAGGGAATGGGTGGGGAGGGGCCAGCCAGTCAGTTGAAATACCAGTTCAGCGAACCAGATCCGCTTCGCCTGAACTGGTTCAAAATGGTAGAATCCCACCTCTGGATAGGAGCCTGCTGCTCATAGCTGGTTCATCAGGTATTCATGCACTACTGTTAGTTTTGTTACCCAGTAGCGCGGATCATATTCAGGCCAAGTGCTACCCAGCTTTTGGTATTCTTGATCTAAATCAAATCTATTGTTGGATTAATGCTATTATGATGGTGACTGGTTCCTGTTCTCAGAGATTGCTGTGGTCTGCTCTTGGTCCTGTAGCCATTTTGCTTCTTTTTCTTTCATGTATTCTTCCAGTACAATTTCTGTTCAATTTCTGCTTCTTTAATGTATCAACTTAATCCAATAGCCAGTGCTGTGGAATCTAGGACAACTCACTGTAGCTATCAGGGCCTCATCAGAGCCAGGTTTGGAAGAGGATTTGGAACTGGGACCATCCAACAGGGATGACATGTCTCCTTTGGAATGTTTGGAGAAGCCAGAGGCTGAGGACAATGGTGCCCCAGGCCCCTCAGGGATTGGGGGAGGTGGTCAACTGGACAGGGAGCTGCCTGTCATGGACACAGGAGAGGATCAGCTGCAGACAGGCAGTGATTCTCATTAGGCAGCAGATCCTCTCTGATGAGGAACAGCGGCCTCCCTCATTCAATCCAAAGACACAGAGAATAGAATGTAGGCAAGTTCAAAGGAGGGCTATGAGGCTATTTGGAGAAGGTTGCCCCACCTCTCCTCATAAAAAATACCTGGTGTGGGTTGCCTTAAGAAGAAATCGGGGGGGCGGGGTTGTCTTCCTCAGGAATAATTATTTGTTTTAGCTTACATTCCTGCTCCTGCCTGTGCCTTTTCTTTACTTTGTGGACTGCCTTTTGCCTTGTGGGTTGCCATAACAATAGCTCACTCGCCATAGCTGTTCCGTCATGGCCAACTCACTCTGGTTAACTCATGGCCAACTTATCTATAAAAAGTCATGCCTTCTTTCCATATGTGCAAACAAACAACCATGAAAGGTATCACATCTGTTCTTCAAATTACAAAAAGAAACTTAAACTGGACTTCCGGTTGCATTTCCTTCAAGGATGACTGAAGACTGCGATCGTGCACGGCTTCGATCCGTGTTGTACCTGTTGGAGGGCTCCGAACAGGGCTAGAACCACCTTGAAGGGGTGGGGAAGAAGGGGGAGACAGCCTGTCAGGTTGGGGGGAGCTGCATCTCCCACAAAGACAGGCTGCAATGGTGGTTAAATATGGCCACCCTGAAGGACAGCTACCCGGGACGAAGATCATGCAGGAGTGGGGAAGAAGCAGACAGGGTGGAGACCAGGCAAATTAAGTGCAATATCTGAATACAAGGTACCCCAGATTTAAAACTTTAAAGACATTTAAAAAAAAAAAAAGACTGGAAAAGCGGCGACCAGAGTGAATGAAAAAAAAAAGGGAGATAAGTGAAAGTGCTCTGAACAGTAAAAGTAGTAAATTGAAAGAGGGAAATATCTGTGTAAATTGGATTATACTAAATTATACAGTTCGCACTAAATAGGCATACTTAAAAGCTGAACTTGAATGTGCCAGAAGGAAAAAATATACAATAATTGGATTTACTGGATTTTTCAAATTTAAAAGCCCTAAAATTCAATCTTTCTAATTCAATCTGCCTTTGGATTATGGATTTCCTGTCTGCCCACTCACAGAGGGTCAGATTAGGTAATCATACCTCTTCAGCCCTTATTCTTAACACTGGTACACCACAGGGTTGCGTGTTGAGTCCCTTACTCTACTCTTTATGTGCATGACTGCATTCCCACTCACGCTAGTAATACTATTGCTAAATTTGCAGATGATACAACAGTGGTGGGATTTATCTCCGAGGGGGATGAGTCTGCCTACAGAGATGAGGTGGACCAGTTGCTTTCATGGTGTGGAGACAATAACTTGGTCCTCAACACCAATAAGACTAAGGAGCTTATAGTGGATTATAGAAGGAACAGATCAGACATCCAGCCCTTGCTTATCAATGGAGACCAAATGGAGCAAGTGGCCAGTTTTAAGTTTCTGGGAGTTACCTTAAAAGAGGACCTGACCTGGGGTGCCTACATTGCAGCCCTGGTCAAAAGGGCCCAGCAGAAATTATACTACCTGAGGCTTCTCAGAAAACAACAACTGAATGAGAAACTGCTGATGACCTTCTTCCGCTACACCATAGAGAGCATTTTAACATACTGCACCTCTGTATGGTTTGCCAATTGCACAGTGGCAGATAGGAAGGCACTCCAGAGGGTTAATGTCATTGCCCAGAAGATCATTGGTTGCCCTCTCCCCTCTTTGGAAGAGCTTTATAGCTCCCACTGCCTTAAGAAAGCTCAAAACATTCTCAAAGATCCCTCTCATCCTGGGAACCCTTTTTTTTTGAACTATTACCATCTGGCAGACGGTACAGAATAATAAAAACAAGGACAAATAGGCTGAAAAACAGCTTCTATACCAGGGCAGTAGCTCTTTTGAATTCTGCTGTATAGTGCAGAGTTGGTGAGGTGTCGGGGGCTTCCGGTTCAGTGTGTGGAAAGTGAAGGATGTGTGTTTGTGTTTATTTTCATGGTCATGGTCATGATGTGCACTGAAGATGGTGTTTGATTTCATTATACGAGGTGCAATGACAATAAGGTAAACTAAACTAAAAGGGAAAGGAAAGTTGAAAAGAAAAGGTGGAATTTAGACATAACAGAGAGTGCCACCTAAGGATAAAGGAAAACTTTCAATGACTTTTTAAAAAGTGTTTGGTTCTATAAAGACTGGAACTTGATACAAAGTAAGAGGATCTTTGAAACAGTAAGACAAAAACCCTGAAAAATGAATTTACTATACCATGAAGGAAGTAGAAAGAAGTCTGAATCCTGGGAATATTAGGTGACTTTGAGGAAAATTTAAAACTCAAGAGAAGGAATTTAACAACAAAAATATACGAACATTTGACTATTTTGACCCTGGAAACCCGAAATAGGATTTAACAGAAGTGGATGGTTAGAAGCTGGATTAAATTAACTACTGGCTAACTGGACTGGATTTAAACACTGAAGAAAGAGGTAAAAGAAAAAATAAAATTAAAAGAGGTGCACAAAAATGGCAGAATACTGTCTGGAAATAAAATCGGACTTAAGAAATATAAAGGAAATGATATGGGGAAAAGTGGAATTGTGCAGTATTACTTTGCAAATGCTAGAAATGGCATTGTTGGAGAACAAAGATGGACAAGGAGAACCAGAAGGAGAGGAGTTGATTAAAGAAGAAGCCAGCCTTAATGAACAAACAACATAACGAACATTGAAACAGGGGGGCAAAAACATGGGAATTAAAACCTGGAGGTTTGAGGGGACAATTAAAGAGGTAATTGTTAGGAAAGTCAAACGAAAAAAAAAGGAAACAGCAGAAGGGGGAATTACAGGAGAGAGTTAAAAAGAGGGAGGGGGATAAAAATGGGAGTCATAAATGGAGGGGAAAAATAAAAAAATAAAGGAAAAGAAGAATAAGGGAAAGGACCAGAAAAGAAGTGGATATAGAAAGCCAAAAAAAATTGAAAAGTTATATGGCTAGAAGACCTAGAGATAATGGGTAAATTGAAAATAAGAAAGGGGATTCTACAAGGTAATATATACTGCTCAAAAAAATAAAGGGAACACTTAAACAACGCAATGTAACTCCAAGTCAATCACACTTCTGTGAAATCAAACTGTCCACTTAGGTAGCAACACTGATTGACAATCAATTTCACATCCTGTTGTGCAAATGGAATGGACAACAGGTGGAAAGCAGAGGCAGTTAGCAAGACATCTCCAATAAAGGAGTGGTTCTGCAGGTGGTGACCACACACCACTTCTCAGTTCCTATGCTTTCTGACTGGTTTGGTCACTTCTGAATGCTGGCAGTGCTTTCCCTCTAGTGGTAGCATGGGACGGAGTCTACAACCCACACAAGTGGCTCAGGTAGTGCAGCTCATCCAGGATGGCACATCAATGCGAGCTGTGGCAAGAAGGTTTGCTGTGTCTGTCAGCGTAGTATCCAGAGCATGGAGACGCTACCAGGAGACAGGCCAGTACATCAGGAGATGAAGAGGAGGCCATAGGAGGGCAACCCAGCATCAGGACCACTACTGCCTTTGTGCAAGGAGGGACAGGAGGAGCACTGTCAGAGCCCTGCAAAATGACCTCCAGTGGGCCACAAATGTGCATGTGGCTGCTCAAATGGTCAGAAACAGACTCCATGAGGGTGGTATGAGGGTCCGATGTCCACAGGTGGGGGTTGTGCTTACAGCCCAACACCGTGCAGGACGTTTGGCATTTGCCAGAGAATACAAAGATTGGCAAATTCACCACTGGCGGCCTGTGCTCTTCACAGATGAAAGCAAGTTCACACTGAGCACATGTGACAGACGTGACAGGGTCTGGAGATGCCGTGGAGAATGTTCTGCTGCCTGCAACATCCTCCAGCATGACCGGTTTGGCAGTGGGTCAGTAATGGTGTGGGGTGGCATTTCTTTAGGGGGCCGCAAAGCCCTCCATGTGCTCGCCAGAGGTAGCCTGACTGTCATTAGTTACCAAGATGAGATCCTCAGACTCCTTGTGAGACTATATACAGGTGCAGTTGGCCCTGGGTTCCTCCTAATGCAAGACAATACTAGACCTCATGTGGCTGGAGTGTGTCAGCAGTTCCTGAAAGATGAAGGCATTGATACTATGGACTGGACCGCCCATTCCCCAGACCTGAATCCAATTGAGCACATCTGGGACATCATGTCTCGCTCCATCCACCAACGCCATGTTGCACCACAGACTGTCCAGGAGTTGGGGGATGCTTTAGTCCAGGTGTGGGAGGAGATCTCTCAGAAGACCATCCACCACCTCATCAGGAGCATGCCCAGGCATTGTAGGGAGGTCATATAGGCACATGGAGGCCACACGCATTACTGAGCCTCATTCTGACTTGTTTTAAGGACATTACATCAAAGTTGGATCAGCCTCTAGTGTTTTTTTCCACTTTAATTTTGAGTGTAACTCCAAATCCAGACCTCCATGGGTTGCTAAATTTGATTTCCATTGATAATTTTTGTGTGATTTTGTTGTCAGCACATTCAACTATTTAATAAGAATATTTCATTCATTCAGATCTAGGATGCCTTATTTTTGTGTTCCCTTTATTTTTTTGAGCAGTGTATAAAGAGGTATAAGAATATAGATTATAAAAAATGGATTGATCAGAACTGATGTTTTTATTTTTTTTATTTGATTATTTTCTAATAAATAATTATGGTCATGTTTGTATGGAAATATAAAAACCTGGAATCACACTGTTCACTAAAAGAGATGTAAAAGATAAAAAATAAAAAACTTTTTGGAAAAAAAAAGAAACAAACTGACCACTGTTTATACTACAAATCAATATATCATTAGCAAAAGTACACTATTCATAGTAAATTGTTGCATTCATAGGAAAATGTGCTTAAAATTGCATCCTCAATCAAGTAAGCAAGTATAAATATGCTGATCCGGCTTCTAGTTCATATACACTGAATTTGGAATACTCAAATAATCATAATGTGACATTTGACACCTACCTCTGGGAGAAACAACTTTATGTTTTAGATTCAAATTGTTTGAGAGAAGTTTTCCCTTAAGAATTCCTAAACTATCTCCCCATGGCTATATTTTAATTTCTGTGCTGTTACTCTGT
The DNA here is from genome assembly GCF_049901715.1 of Pseudonaja textilis. Lineage (NCBI taxonomy): Eukaryota > Metazoa > Chordata > Lepidosauria > Squamata > Elapidae > Pseudonaja > Pseudonaja textilis. The sequence goes on along the minus strand of NC_141991.1, from coordinate 211,259,978 downwards.
CAGTTGCAACAAAAAGCAGCAAATATTTGCCATTTTGAAAAGAAGGCAAAACTAACATTCTTAGACAATTTGAGAATATTTATTTTCAAGTCCTGTCAATGTGTCTAGCTTACAGTAAACAAGTTTCAAATGGATCTCAGGTAGGTCACCCAGGAACAATCTACTTTGAGTTGTGGCAATAGTCTATTTCCAGCTGTGACAATATCACTGTACTATTCAAATTGAAAAAAAAGAGTATTATGTGGCTTCCTTATAGCACTTTCCAAAGACAAATAAACTTTAAAAACCCTAGTTTCTTAAATCTAACTGAAATCCAAGCAGGGACAGCGGGGACAGAGAAGTAATTACAGAACATTTCTGTCCCCAGCAACCTAAAATTAATAAAGATACCAGCGCATGTAAAATAGATGTTTGTGCAGGTAAGATTATCAACCTTTCTGTCAACCAAAACCAAGCATTTAATAATGAGTGCCATACCATGTGCATTAATCAAACAGGGGCAAGCAGGCACAACACACGTTATGTAGACAATAAACACAGCATCAGACATAAAGATCTCAAGTGCCTATATGCAAATGCACAAAGTCTGAGGAACAAACAGGGTGAACTCAACTACCAATACATGAAGGTAGATATGACGTAGTTGGAATAACAGAAACTTGGTGGGATGAAACCCATGATTGGAACACACTGATAGGAGGACACAAACTGTTCAAAAAAACCAGACCCCATAATAGAGGAGGTGGAGTTGCACTGTATGTAAAGGACCACTATATTGCTACAGAAATGCATGAAACCAAAGATAAAAACCATCTAGAGTGCATATGGGTCAATATAAAAGAAAAAAAGAATGACATGGCCATAGGTGTATATTATAGGCCACCCAATCAAGCAGAAAAAATAGAGGTCCTTTTTGCCAACCAACTAACAAATATATGCAGGAAACACACAACAATAGTAATGGGGGACTTTGATTATCCTGATATCAGTTGAAAACTAATTCTGCACCAAGTAAGAAATCAAATAAGTTCCTTACAAACCTAGCTGACAACTTTGTTGTCCAAAAGATAGAGGGTGAAACTAGAGGGACAGCCATACTGGACTTAATTCTTATAAACAGAGAAGATGTGATAGAGTGAGTTGAAACTGCAGGAACCTTGGGAGAGAGTGACCATGTCATACTAGAATTCAACATAACACAAACACAAGCAATAGAACGTAATGACACCAGAATCTTGGATTTTAAAAGAGCTGATTTTAATAAACTCAGAGAGAACTTGGGAAAGATTCCTTGGATGAAAATCCTAAATGGGAAAACAACTCAAGAATCTTGGGAAACTCTGAAAAGTACGATCATAGAAGCCCAGACCAGCAAAATACCACCGAGAAAGAAAAACAAGAAATCCAAGAAGAAACCAGCATGGCTACACAAAGATTTCTTTGGCAAATTGAAAGAAAAAAAGGACAAGTACAAAAAATGGAAAGAAGAACATACAACTAAGGCAGAATATCAGAAGATAGCCAGAATCTGCAAAGATGAAGTCAGGAAAGCAAAGGCTCAGAATGAACAAAGAGTTGCAACAAAGATAATTTAAAAAGTTTCTTCAAACATATAAATAACAAGAAAAAAATCAAGGAAACAGTCGGTCCACTAAAGAGAGAAGATGGCAAGGGAGTGACAGGTAACAGAGAGAAAACAGAACTGCTTAACTCATTCTTTGCATCGGTCTTCACGCAAAAATAAACTGTAGCTCAACCCACCAAAAACATAACTGTAAAAGGCAGACCAGAAATAAAAGTTAAAATAAGCAAAAAAAATAGTAAGAGAACACCTGTCTGATCTTGATGAACACAAATCACTGGGGCCTAATGGATTACATCCCAGAGTTTTAAAGGAGCTGGCAGAGGTAATCTCAGAACCACTGCATCCAATCTTTCAAAAATCCTCGAGCACTGGGGAACTATCCGAGGACTGGAAAAGAGCTGATGTGGTTCCCATCTTCAAAAAAGGGGGAAAAAAACAGACCCAGGAAACTATAGACCAATCAGCCTAACATCAACGCCCGAGAAGATACTGGAAAAGATAATAAAAAAACAGATTTGCCAACATCTAGAAACAAGTAAAGCAATAACTAGCAGTCAGCACGAGTTTGTTAAAAACAGATCATGCCAAACCAATCTTATTTCATTCTTCAGCACAGTGACTAAATTAGTAGACCAAAGAAATACTGTGGACATAATATATTTATATTTGACAAAGTAGACCACAACCTACTTCTTAGTAAGCTAGAAAAAAGTGTAATAGATAGCACCACCACTAGATGGACTCACAACTGGCTGACAAACCATACTCAATGAGTAGTCCTTAATGGGTCTAAGTCTACATGGAGGGAAGTAAGCAGTGGGGTTACAGGAACTAGGCATGGCTAGTCTGGTGAAGAGAAGGACCGGGGGAGTCATAGCAGTCTTCCAATATTTGAGGGGCTGCCACAGAGAGGAAGGGGTCAAGCTATTTTCTAAAGCGCCTGTAGGACAGACAAGGAATAATGGATGGAAACTGAACAAGGAGAGATTTAACCTGGAAATAAGGAGAAATTTTCTGACAGTGAGAACAATCAAACCGATGGAACAACTTGCCCTCGGAAGTTGTGGGAATGCCATCACTTGAGACTTTCAAGAAGAGATTGGACTGTCATTTGTCAGAAATGGTATAGGGTCTCCCACTTAGGCGGGGGGTTGGACTAGATGACCTATAAGGTGCCTTCCAACTCTGATTATCTGTTATCTGTTACCAAGCTAAAGAATAAGCATCACATCTTGATAGGTTCTACTCTAGCAAGTTAATGGAATAACTTTGGTGTTTAACCAGTTTTATTTATAAAGACCTCATAGGAATAATATGGAGTCTATCAAGAAATCAAGAACTATGGATCTTTCATGTATGAAAAATGGTCAAAAAGGAAAAATATGCACCTCACTTGTAACAATGATTGGGAAGTATATGTGATCTATTAACATTTGAATTACGTTTTCCTGAGAAGTGGAAATCAAACCATCTGTACATGACATAACTTTCTAGACCTTCTGTGAGTAATTATAGGAAAGCAGGGGACAAGTTGTTTGGGTTATGGAAGGAGTTTCAAAGAGTCTGTCTTAACTCACTGTAACTGAAACTGAGAATTTACTCTCATGGTTTGCAAGGTTCTTTTTGTATTACCCCGGAGTAGCATACCTCTATGAAAACTGTGTTGCTCTTTATTGTTTGATTTTGGCAGCTCATAGGGCTTGACAACTCTCCCCTTTTCCTTTGTTCTGTCTTACATTCTTTTGTTAATTCTATTTATCACTGCTTTTTAAATTATAATTTGTGTCATTTTTTTAAAAAAAGAGGCTAATACAGAAGGGCCACTCACCTTATATATCTATCCAGTAAATCCTTAAATCTATCCTCAATTTAAATGAGAAGAATTGACATAGTATTTAGGCTTACTTAATCACTGATTCCTTAACAGGTACAACACCTTGCTTTCTTGATTACAAAAAAACAGTTGGTTAGCTCCTTACCAAAATAAACAAGAATCTATTCTATACATTGTATTGAAAAACTAATTAGGAACACAAAAACGTAAATGCATACTTGCAAATCATTCTAGAGTTATTTCATATACATAAGCACTGAGGTTTTACAGATTATTGCATTGGAATTTATGAATTATCAAACACTTCCTTGTTTATTACAATTAGTCTAATTTGCACAACAACTTTCAAAGAAAACCTATTTTGAAAAATAGAGATTAATTGACTTGGCTAAAGGAATGTAATATAATACATATATATTGTTCACTTCAGCATTAATGTCCCCTGGAGCATGAAGCCAATTAACAAAGTAATATAGGGATGCAGACATTTTAAAATGAATTTCTGCATTATACAGCATTTTCTCTTGTTGTGTATGAGCATCACACATTCAATTGCTTTGAATATCTTTGAAATCTAGTGATTGAGAATGTGTTCTGATTATATGCCCCAGTATTTACAAAGTTGTGATCAGCAAGGATGATAAATCACATTCACAAATAATTAGGAAGTGAATGCTTATTTTCCAATATTGCTTATTCATGCTGCAGATGCAGTGCTTCATATTGTACAGAAAGAGCTGCATGGCTGTAGTTTGAATACAACTTGTTTAAATGCTCTTTATGATGACCCAATTTATACCTGAATACCTTTGAAGTAAGTACAACAGCTAGATATCTCACAAAGGAGAATATGTTAGAGTTAATCCATATTCTTGGAAGGGAACTAAGCTCTTCTACTAGCAGCAATATATGTGAAACTTCAAAAATACACAAATGTGATTGTAAGAATATAAGCATCTCTTTCCCCAAATCTCTAGCATAACCACCAGAATCCTACAAAAAGTTACCATTGATTTGAAATGCTTATTGTAAGTGTCAGAAAAAATATGGAATAAATAGGGAATAAGAAAAAGATTGCCTTAAGTTTCTCCCCTCAGCAAAGTTTAGGATTACTAGGAAGTTATGCAGAACTGTATGTCACTCCAAAATTAAGCATAATTGGGAGGCTTAAGAAAGTGGGACAGAATGATGAAGGATGAAAGAAAATGACATACAGTATATGTAAATACCTCTTTCCCCGGTGGGAACAATGGTTATCACCTGATAGAAGTAAGTTCAACCATACCCGAGTGCTAGCCAGGATAAATGAAAGAAGTGTGATGCTGACTGTTTCACTAGAATGCAGCCAATTCAGGGTGATGTGACATTATTTTCTGTGTGCAGCTTTTTGTTTAGCGAACAACCTACTATGGATTATTCTGAAGGGCTACTGTGCATAAAGAGATGCATATCAAATCTTTATATTACCAATACTTAATTTACACTAGCCATGCTATTTTCTTCTATTCAGCAACATTAATTCTACGGCATTCCCAAATTATTATTCTTTCCTTTGGGTGAAGTGTGAACCAAATAAGTGGCATATCTCTAATTTTCATTGGGAACCACTCACCTACAATGCCCCCATTTCATCAGAATCTTACATTCTGCTCATTCTGCATAGCTCTTTCATTCTATCCAATGCTATAGTTGACCACCATTTATAAACAAATCTTTAGTACAACCCTTCTCACCATAACATTGCAGCATCAGTTGAAAGGAAAGGATTTTTAACTTGTAAAAGATAAAACTAGTGCAGTACAAATCCAGCGTGGACATAAGAAATGAAGTCGAGAATTCAACTCAATAGCTGAAACACTTGAAGATGTAAATTGTGTCTGTTTGAAAGATCCAGGCTTAACCTAGGCAGCATTATCTGAATAGAATCCCTTCAACTTCTGATAAGTTTCTTTATATTCAACTTCACTGAGGAATAATCCTTTGAGAAAGAAGTATTTTCTATAACCATTTTAATATTAATAAAGTAATATTGATTGAAATATTGGTGTAATTGATAAAAAGGATCAAGTTAATTAATCTTGCCTCCATTTTATTATTATTAAAATATTCTCACTATTTTTAACCAACAATTCATCATGAATATATTCCAAAGTTAATAGTTGTTTCTACAAATGTTGCAGTGATACTCCAAATAAAATAAGTATTTTGTTAGTGTTCTTGGGCCTTATAAATTAAACACAAAGTATCTTTTAAAAGGCATATAAACATTTTATATTTCATAATTCAAAGTAATAATGTCCAAAACCAGGGTGTCTATTCTGAAAAATCATTTTACGATTACTATTTATTCCTGTTACTTGCAATCACAAAATTAATTTTTTATTTTGTTTATGAAGTTCCTTTCTCCCTCATGTTACCAGTAAAAACACTGACCTTCCTATGAGGTTAAGCTTTCTACTTTCTTTGAAACACCACAATCCTTCCCCCACCCTCCTCCCCTCCAAAATGCTACATGTTCACGCCTCAAGCAAAGAAAAAAATACACTATCACTTTGGTCCTTCATTAGTCAGATGATCTGGCAATAACAATGCTACTTGAATTGAACCCACATGAAAAACTATTTTCAAATGTAACCTTGCCAGGGGCTATGTTATGTCTTGGCAAAAGAAGCAAGCTTTATTTCTCTATTGGACCAGTCTGCATGAAAAGTAGGTGTTGCAATAGGAAATGAGTTTGAGGAGGTAACAACAGTATGATATAATACTTCAAGGCCCAAATGTTTTTGCAAACTGCAAACAATGAAAACCATGTAAGCAATTAAATACCCTTTTGCAAAAAGTGACCATGGAGATTATAATCATTAATTAAAATCGTGTAAATCATGTAAATAATGTTACGAAATAACATTTGCTTTTTATATCAAATTTCAAAAGGCCTAATGGTAAAAGGGCTTAATCTCAGAAGAGCTGTTTTAATTAAAACTAAAAAACCCAAACTGTAGTATAATAAATAAACGCGAACGAGCTTACAATCCCATACATTTAACAAATGCATGTGTGAATACAGGATTTACATCATTTTTCAAATGTACATAATTGTACATTTTTCAAACTGTACAAACCATACTTATGCAATTTTTCAAACTATAAAATAAATGTGTGATTTCTTTCCCAAATATGGAGAGCAATAGGACGTTGGTACTTACCTGATACGCCTGTTCTCTGTGAGCTGTGAAGAGCATCCAGTGATGGGAAGGTACTTCAGTCCCTTCTAGGAAGGCTGGGCTTAAACTTGAGGACACTCCTTCTCCTCCATGAGACTCCTCCTTAGAGTCCCCAGTTTTGTGAAGCCAAGGTATTGATACCCTATATGCTTAAGCCTATGTAATAACCCTGGTCGGAACAGACCCCCTACCAGATAGAATAAAAGGGAGGGGCTGGATGCTCTTCACAGCTCACAGAGAACGGGCATATCAGGTAAGTACCAATGCCTTTCTCCCATGAGCTGTTCAGAGCATCCAGTGATGGGACACACGAAAGCTTGGCACTGTCCTAAGGGAGGGACTCCGCCTGAGTTTCAGACATAACTGTCTCTGAAATAACTTGCTGCAAAACTCACCTACCAAATGAAGACTCAGCAGAAGCAAATACGTCAATTTTATAATTTCTAATAAATGTAGATGGAGAAGCCCAGGTTGCAGCTCAGCAAATCTCCTCTATTGTAGCTTGGGTCGCCCATGCTGCTGTGGTGGTTGCACTCCTGGTGGAGTGAGCAGTAATGCCTTGGGGCACTGGAATCGAGTGAGAGTCATACGACTTAGCGATGGTGGCCCTTAGCCATCTACCTATGGTAGGTGAAACCTTGAGCCCCAGGGTGTTAGGCTGAAAGGACACAAAGAGGGCTTCTAACTTTCTGGAGGGCACCGTGCACTCTATGTAGATGCGTAAGGCTCTTCTTACGTCTAAGCGGTGCCATTGGTGTTCGAGCCTGTGTGATGCACGTGAGCAAAAATTTGGGAGCACCAGCTCTTGAGCTCTATGGAATGCCAAATTAACTTTTGGAATGAAGGAAGGATCTGGTCTGAGAACCACTCTATCCGAATGGAAAATGCAGAGATCTTTGCGCACTGATAATGTAGCTAGTTCGGAGATTCTTTGGGCAGATGTAATTGCTATCAGGAAAACTACTTTGTAGGTTAGAAATCGAAGCGTCGTGGTCCTTAGTGGCTCGAAGGGACCTGTAGTAAGGGCCAATAGTACCTTATTTAAGTCCCAAGTTGGATATCGGTGCACTACAGGGGGCCTCAAGTTCTTGGCACCACACAGAAAACTGTGAATGCAAGGGTGATGAGATATGGAGGTAAGATCATCCCAAGATATGACCAAAGCCAGGGCCGCCACCTGTCTCTGCAGAGTATTGGGTGATAACCCTTTGTTTAAGCCCTCCTGTAAAAATTCTAATAACTGCACTACTGATGGGGAAGTGGGATTGATCTGAACCTTCTGACACCAACGGCAGAAGCTAGACCAGGTGGCCTCATAGATTCGGTTCATCGAAGGACATCGAGCCAACTGAATAGTGTGAATAACTTGAGTAGAAAGGTGTTCATCTCTCAGATGTTGCCCTTCAGCTTCCATATGACTAAGTTTAGCCATTGGGGGTCCGGGTATAGCACTGGACCCTGGGAAAGCAATATGTCTGATGATGGGATCCTCCACGGTGGTACCGTCAAGAGGTCCTTCAGTTCCGCGAACCATGCTCGCCTTGGCCAATAAGGACCCACTAATAGCAGGTCCGCTTCTTTCTTCCAGCAACTTCTGAATCAATTTGGGGATCACAGGGAGGGGAGGAAAGGCGCATAGCAGTCCGGTGGGCCAGTGACATCTGAGGGCATTCACGTCCTCCGCTCCCTGCGATGGGTAATGAGAAATAAATTGGAGAACCTGTGCATTGAGTGGGGAGGCAAACTGGTTGACTACTGGTGGGCCCAACCTCCGAGTAGCCTCCAGAAAGATCTTGGGGGTCCAGACACCACTGTGATTGGTCCAATGTGGCTCTGCTGAGCCAATCCGCTTGTACATTCACTACTCCAGATATGTGTTCCACCTTTAGAGAGAGAAGATGGATTTTGACCCACAGAAATAGTCTTTCTGCTTCCCTCATTAGTAGATTGGAATGAGTGCCCCCTTGTTCGTTGATATGGGCCTTTGTAGTTACGTTGTCTGTTAAGACGAGCACATGTTTGCAATGGAGATGCGGGATGAAGTGTCGAAGTGCCAAGTACACCGCTCTCAGTTCTAGTCTGTGGCTATGGTCCATGCTCTTTCGTTGGAGAGCCCCGATTATTACGATTAGGGGCTGAAGCTGCCTTGGAGGGGCGGCGGAGTAAGGGGAAGCCACAAGCCAGGTTGAGGGGAGCCGCATCTCCCCCCCTGGGCTTGGACTTTTTCCCCCCGAAGACAACTGCAGCGGTAGTTTAAAATGGCCACCCTGAAGAGGAGGACTCAACTGGATTAAGATTTGTTCAGGAGGGAAGAAAGAGGTGGATAACATCTGAACCGGGACAACTGGGCAATACAACTAAACAAAAGTACCCCAGGATTAAGGTAACATGGAATTTTTAAGAAAAGAAAAGTGAGCGGCGAAATTATAAAGGGACAGGGGGAAAAAAGAATATTTTTGTCAGCTAAACAGGGCTTCGAACCGGGAAAGGAAGAAGCTGGAACTAAAGATTTAACTAAATTGGACTAAAATATTTTAGGAATGAACAGGCATAAAATAAAGCTGGACTTAATATTGTCAAAAAATAATAATAATAAAGTTTACAAATTGGAGATTGGACTGTGCTGGAATATTGAGGTTCGAAAAACCCTAAATAAAAAAATAGGGGAAAAAGGCAAAGACTTTGTATAATGGAGAGTGCCATCTTTTGACAAAAACTTGAGCTCAAACAAAAGGGAAAACATCCTGTTTCTGAATGAACTTGTGTGGATATAACATTAAAGAAATATTGAAACAAAGTAAGAATCTTAGAAAGTGAAAGCAGAACCAGAATAAAGAAAAAAAGCAAGGAAAGACTGACTGTGGGATTGATTGATGTTTTTGGTATAGACCCTTGGCTGGAATAACTGAGAACTTTAGAAAATTGAAAGAAGAAAAAAGGAAAGTAAAAGTGTTTTTTTGTGGACTTTAACGATCATAAAATATAAGTGTGTAATGATGATATCTCTTCGGGAATTAAAAATGGAACTTAAAAATATGAGAGAATTACTACAGGAAAGAGGCAAATCACTGCTCTGTGTTAGAAAAAACGGAAATGGCGATTGAAGAACAAGAAGAAAGAGCTTCAGAGGAGGAGGAGCCAATTCAAGGAGAAGACATTTTAAATAGACAACACAAAGAACACTACAAAGAAGTAGGGAAAGGAGGTTAAAAAGTTGAAATTTAAGGAGGCAATCAAAAGGGGGAATACCTGTGAAGTCAGGAAAGGCAGAAAGATCCAGCACAAAAGGGGAAAGGAAGATATTAAGAAAGAGAGGGATATAAACTGGAATGAGAAAAGATATGGGGAAAAGAGGGGGAGGAGAAGCAGTAAGAAACTGGTGCATGAAATAAAGAAATACAGAAATACTAAAATGTTGAAAAAAATGTTTTTTTTCAGAGATAATGGTTGATGAATTAAAAAGGGGATTCTGCAAGGTGACAAGGGGTAATAAGAATATTTCTGCAATTAAAAATATTTAGAAACTTGAGGAGTGTCCTCAAGTTTAACCCCAGCCTTCCTAAAAGGGACTGAACCACCTTCCCATCACTGGATGCTCTGAACAGCTCATGGGAGAACCTTAAAGTTAACATAACATTTTTTTCCTGTATAACTGACACCATGTTTTCAACATTCAGCATCACTGATTTATCATGGAAAAATTAATTGAAAATACTCAAAGTTGTACATTTGTCACTGTACAGCTTTCTATAATATACAATGTTAGAGTGTAATTCCAATCTAGAACATTAATGGAAGTTTACTTCAGAGTACATGCCACAAGAGCTTTGCTGGTTTATGGATTTGATCTAAGGGTCATTCTAGGAGGAGAAATGTATTAGCTTATGGTGATAAAAATAAGCATAGCATTTTTCAACTAACAAATTTTGATAAAAGGCATACATCTTTGCAAGCTGTAGTTCACTTCATCAAATGGCAAGTAAATCCCCCAAAATGAGTAAATATAGAACTAGGTTCTGGAAATCAGATATGAATTTATGTATCATACTTTTCTTGTCTATGTTGAGGCTGACTCAGGATGCCTTTGATCTTCAAAGATGCTGGAAGCTTCACAATCAATGGACAAAGGAGTATACCGATAGTCTACATCTATGCATGAAATCAGCAAAAAAGGAACACAGAGTCTTTTTTATGCTTTATGGTTTGATCTACTTGAGCAAAACCCCTTTTGAAAATCTTGACTCTGAATTTTTAAAAAGCCAGAATGTTATAAATTTCATTGGTGTGAAAAAGTTCTAGTGTTTACTGAATTATACATTCCCATGCCCTCTGTGTAAATTGTAAATTTGAAAATGCAGACTCTTTATTATTTTTGCTTGGTAGTATTTGGTGTCCATACACACATTTAACGTACTATGACACAATCTACAGTACAATTTGCTACAAGGATAATGTTTTAACTTGCTGGTTTGTTTGTTGTTCTCACTTGATTATTTAAAATATACCAAAATAGATAGCCAGGAATTTTTAAGTTTCCTGGATGGCTTTTATTTAGTTAGTATTGGGGGCAGGAGGGGGGGTTGTTTAGTAAAACAACGAATCACAGGCAAGCAAAACTAAACACTATGGTAAATCTGTTGGTTTAACTTCACAATAAGTACTGAGGTAAAGGTTGCTGCTGACTGTCTGCAAGGCAACCTATATTAAGAAAATACTTCCCATTCAGCTTTATGATTAATGTCTTAAGGAAGCTCTTAAAGAAGAAAAAGCTGAATCCATTCATAGCAATAATATGATAGTTGATTGACAACAAAAGTGGTTTTCCATTACCTTTTCATCAGAATATTTAAAAATATATATTATTTCTTCCTATTAAAAAATATTTCCATCAGAAAGCTGCAAATGTAAAGTTGACTCATAGAGGAATATTTAAGGAAAAAAAATAGAAATAGGAAGTAAAGGAGTAATAAATTGACTAGACTGCTGAATGGTATGCTTAATGGATTTCCAAAGGAAAATAAGAAAATCAGAGAGAAGCTGAACATCTAAAATATGCTAAATCCTGTTATATGATACATTTATAAAATGACTTCTGCAACAAAAGACATACATACAATTTGCATTTAAACACTGCAACAACCAGGAAGGTTGTCACTGTGTTGTATATAGTCGTTGACTTACAACCACAATTGGGACCAGAAATTCTAATTGTCAAGCAACCAAATTTTGATCACATGACTATATGTAATGTGAAGAACTAGCTGTACATTACTTTTTTCATTGCGAATGCATATTCAAACAATGGCTGAATGAATTGCTGTAAGTCGAGGACTACCTGTATATCTATCACATTCTCATTCTAATAACAAACTGCAGAATAGTCCAAAATTTCCATGGTCCTAATTAAATCTCTTAGTTTAACATCTAAATTCTCCAAATTATTTGACACGGAAATTCTAATTATAGCTGAGCAGATCTACTTTCGACAGAAATAGTCCCATGGCAATTTTCTGGTGATACTGTCAATTGGCATCTAAGAGAAGGTGACGTACAAATAGAACTGCAAAAACAGCAAGTACCCTCTGAGGCTATCACTTGTAATTCTCATTTTAAAAGTTGAACTCAATATATGCTGTAGAAAAATCAAGGTGACATACAGTAGTAAGATTGAGTTTTGGTTTTGCTATGGATATTAGTTTCAAGAAACAACAAGGCTACTCCAGGTTCATTTGGATTCTGGAATCAGAACTGTAGCATCCAATTTTGGTCATTCTGGGCACAATTAATGTTGGTAAGAGATTGTATGATGGAAAGTTGCATGCTATGAAAAGGGAATAATTATCAAATATCACATAATCCTGGAAGCAAATTGGGAGAAGTTAAATTATAAGTTAACATGTTTTGCTGTGCAAATATAGGTAACTTTTCATTTTCAAAGTAACCAGCTCTATCTTAAAAAGTAAGTACCTTAAGTATATTTTATAATCCGGGAGTTAGATTGTATTTATCATTTGGGATTTAAGTTATTCTAAAAGCACTCTGGCGCCCCCATGTGTGTGTAAAATCAGAGGAGAACAGAATTCTGTGCAGATAGAATTGTACTCTATTTTCAATTTGTAAATATGTTTGCAGCTGTACTTTGCACTGTATTTCATTATATCATCTAATTTGGATTGTGGTTCTTCCACCTTTTGTTACTCTATTTTGTTACTCTATGGAAAGGGGAACTGTTTGAAAGGATAATAAAGAACTGCTATTACTTTTTTGATCTTTTGTTATAGGATATAGGAGAGGTGAAACAAGTTCCTGTGACTTTGGCAGGGATTGCTGATTGCTTTCCAATTCTCTTCAGTGTCTGATCCATTATTTAAATATACGCAATAGCTCAGGAATTACTGTCAAGTCACAAATGTCTAACTGCAAAAAAAAAATTAAGGAAAGGAAAATGGTGTACACCAGTGAATTGACTAATGGTTTAGGATTTTTTTTCTGTATTTTAAAAGAAGTTCCAGCTTTCAAGTAAGCCCATCAAAGGGACAGATGGATGTAATCTATCTTGGAGGTGGGGGGAGAGAAGCACTACTATAAATGGAGGTGACAATGGAAATATAGCCATTTCACAAACCATGAATATTATTGTAAAATACCTTTTTAAAACTATAACATTAACTGCCAGTAGCTAAAAATTCCTTTCCTACTTTCTGGTTATAGCAAAGCTGGTATGAGAATTTATTCTTAAGCCTTTTGATGTGTGAACAGAGGAATGTTATCAAATAAAAAGAGAAGGGCTATGTCATCCTTATATCAAATACTTGTTTCAGAGCATTTTTAAAGGCTGAGGCATTCAAGGACTTCTTTAGAACTTTGTATGAAATGTTTAATTATGAAAGCATACTACAGTAAACAGACAAAGAAACTCAATGTGTCTATAGACCTAACATTAGCTAGCCAAGATTTAATTTCCAAAATGACACAGAGGCTGCTCACTGAACAATGCCTGTGTTTAGCTCGTCATACTGAGACATACTGGGCCAACTCAAGTTTTTTGCAAAACTACTATTCATTAGAACAGATGCCAATATACTTCATTTCCTATAAAGTTTGAGACAGAGTTCATTCAGCATAAGATGAATATTAGGCTCAATCAGTGGAGTTCAAGGAAAACACGAAGTGATTTTTATGTGATTTTCAGCCTCTGGCAGGGTGTGCTACTATAGAAATGTTTCCAGTTAATTCCACTTTATTTAAAGGACATTTTTAATTAACTGGAATTATTGTTGTTCATGATATTTTGTTTCCATTATTATGGTGAAATATTATAAAAATGAATCCAAAATTCTTTTAATGCCATTTTGTACATTACCCAACACTAAAAGGAAAATGATATGCTCTGTTTCACAATTAAAAGTGAAAAAATATAATTTCGTTTAGTTCAAAATATAAAATGCCACCACAACAAATGAACAGTCAGGAAATGCAAATGGCTGAAGATTTTGCCACTGAAGATGATTTATCTATTTTCAAGATTGAGAACTTCAATGAAGTACTGCATGGTCCCAACCACCTATCAAGACCGTATCACTTCCACAAGGCAGGAGAGAAAAGTATTTGACAAACTGGTGGTTGGTTTAATTATGAGGATTTGCCCATCTCATTAGGAGCTGCAGGAACAAACTACTCCCAGATAATCAAGACAGAAGATGTCTAGCATATTCTTTACAGCAGCCCAACAGATTAACTTATTTGATTTAGGAACTGCCCAATTCCAACTAATCTTGGATGGTGTACAATAAAAGCAAAAGCATAAAAACAGAATACAAACATAAAAATAAAAATAAAAATAAAAGAATAAATATCAGGAATCCATGGCAGATCCAGTCAGCCCCACCCATCCACAATCTAGCAGGGATCCCAATCACTCTAACCCAAGGTATGAGAGAACAGCAAGTCCTTAAGGCTTTCTGAAAAGCCACCAGGGTAGAAAGTACATGGATATTGGGGGCATCTCATTCCAGAGGGTAGGCGCAGCAACAGTATAAGCATAATTCCAAATTACCTTACTTCATTGTCATCCATTGCTCTGATGAAGTGCGATGGCCCATGTGTTTAGAAAACTAAGCCAACAATCAACAATGCCTATAAATTATATAAAAGTAAAAACAACACAAGCCACACTGAAGCAATTAAGGGAACCAGGCAAGATAAGGGCTTGAAGACATCCATAGATATCGGAACACACACTGGGAAGGACGTCAAACTCAGACAAGAACCACAGACTAGAGATATTTCCACACTTTGTTTCCAGCACTGGCCCACATGCATGTCCGTCCTTTTAACCAGTTCTCACAGCTGCAGCCCATGAAGAGGATCATGGCCCTTTCCTCCCCCGTAGACCACACCATTCACGTCTCTCCCTTATCCTTTCCTCCCTGCGTGCCCTAGGATGGAGAGGGGATGGGCCTGAGTCTTTCTCTGACTACCCAGCTGACCTCTGCCCTTCCCCAGCCTCCTCCACAACCTCCGGAGCCACACTTCCACTCCCTGTTGGCTGTTCCTCCTCTCCCTCAGAGTCAGTCTCCAACAGGGACATGACAGACTGCCAAACTCATAATTTTAAATCCTGGGGACCACTAATATGAATTTTGACTAATGGTGGCTTGCTGACGTTGGTGGGACAGAGAGAGTGAGATAGATTTGATCTAACCTCTCTCTCTCCCTCCCCCCCTCCCCCCTCTCTCTCACACTCACACAGAGGCAGGGGTGGGATTCAAATTTCTTAAAAACCGGTTCTGTGAGCATGGCCTAATTTGTGGGTGTGGCTTGGTGGTCATGTGACTGGCAGGGCATGGCTTGTATGTAAATTTATAAATATAAATATTGAATTTTTTATAAAAGAAAGAGCTTTTACCCCAAATCAGGCAAAGCAGGCAGGCAGATTGAGTTGCTCACAGAATCACAGATTCATTCAGAGATCTGTGAGACCAGCTACCTGAGCCTGTTACATAAAATTTGCTTGCAAGCAAACCCATAAAATCAGGCTGGTGCTTTTGGCTTTGTGCCAGTGCAAGCAGTGTGTGATCAGAGCTGCCGTCTCTCTATAAATACTGGTGGGGGGGGGGCCTGGCGTGCTGGTCTGGTTGGCTGCGCTGCTGCCTCTTGATTGGTTGATGGAGTTGATGTTGGTATAATGGGCTGTGTGGTGGGCTTGTGAGTTTTGTTGTGGAAATATCCTGGATCTTGTGCTGTAATCTCCTGGGTCATTTGTTTTGTAGTTATATTTTTTCCATTAGCCTCCTGGGTTTTAATGGCTTGGGTAATGGGTTGTGTGATGGCCTTGCAAGTTTTATTGCTGTGGTATCCTTGGTCTTGTGCTGTGATTTCCTGGGTCGTTTGCTGTGTTGCAACTTCTTGAGTTCTTGTGGTGAAAACTCTTGTGAGTTTTCTGATGTGATATCCTGAGCAGGTGGCTGTGATGTAGCATTCTGGGTTTTGGTCTGGCTCTGAGTTTGGGGTCTGGGTCTGTGTTCTTGGCGTGTGTCAGCTTGTTTGGTTTTGGGGTCTGGGGTGCGACAGCTGGCGAAGTAGCCATGGTCTGGTTTCTGGACAGTGGTTGTCCTTCATTTATAGGATGGGTTTGGGCCTGGGTCTGATGAGGGTTATTAGCGGTGGTGTCACGTGTTGTTTTGGGTCTGGTGTTGGTTTTTGTGGCTGGGACTCGTTTGTTAGTGAGGGCTAGTTTCCAGGTGTCTGGTAGGTGGGAAGTATTGCTCCGTTTATTCATGTTATGGGGGTGTTTCTCTAGTTCGATGGCTTCCCTGATTATTCTCTTGCTGGAGTGTTTAGTGTTGGATATTAATTTGGTTCCTTCGAAATTAATTTCATGTCCTGTGGCTTTAAGGTGCTGGAAGAAGGAGGAAGTATTTTCTTCTTTTCTGACTGCGTTTTTGTGTTCTGCGATGCGTGCATTAATTCTCCTATTGGTTTGTCCTGTATGTGGCTGAGCAATTGTTGCATGGTATTCCATAAACTCCTTGGTTTTCTAGCTGGATCTTGTCTTTGGGGTTTCTTAGGATGTTGGCTATTTTTTGGTCAGTGCTGAAGGCTGTCCTGATATTGTGTTTGTGCAGAATTTTGCTGATTTTGTTTGTGGTGTCTTTGATGTAGGGGAGGAGTGCGATACCATTGTCTTGTTCTGTGTCTTGGTTTTGGGGGGATATCTCTCTTCGGATTAGGTTGGTGTTTGTGTTTCTTTGGAATCTGTTGGAAATTAGTATGTTAGTGAGGGTGTGTAGTTCTGTTCTCAGGTGGTCTTTGTCAGCTAGGCATTTGGTTCTGGAGATGAGGGTCTTGGCTGCGGAGTTGATCTGTACAGGGTGGTGATGGGATTGTACATTTAGGTAGCGGTTGGTGTGTGTTTTTTTTCCAGTAGATGGTGTATCCTAGGGAACCATTGGTTTTTTTGTAAAGGATGGCGAGTGGGACCTCCCCGAAACATTGCCAAGATAGTCTTAATCTTACACGGGGAAAGACCCGAACACACCTACATACCTGTACCCGTGAAAATCTACGAATATATATATGAGAGCAACTTCTCCCTTAAATCAGGCAAAGCAGGCAGGCAGATTGAGTTGCTCACAGAATCAGATTCACTTAGAGATCTGTGTTTCTGCCATTGGCTAGCTGAGTCTGCACTGCTTCAGTCCTAAGGAAGGTTCAGCTCTGCTTAAAAGCAGAGCCAAATACCTAAAGATTAGCTAGAAATCAAGAAATCCAACAATTTCCTTCTATCTAGCTAATCTAAATCTCCCGGCACAGCAGAACAGCTGATGGTTGGGGGGGGGGAAGGAAAAATAGCAACTTAGCAGGCAAGTTTGCCAGGTAAGGAGTGAGTGGGCAGGGAGGGAGGGCCATGTGAGCGGTGCAGCCTTGTGTTCCTGTGCAGCCTGGATTAATTGCTTTGGGGGCTGCTCTGGGGATGACATTTCTCTGCGGACCACCAAAATTTTCTCGCGACCACCAGTGAGCCGCGGCTCGCCAGTTGGCGACCACTGCCCTAGGCAACAGTGATATCACCATCTAATCCTTTCAACCTAAAAGCAGCAGCATTTATTGTTCTGTCTCTATTAATATAATTTATGGTAGCCAGTATCTGACCTGTTGGTTCATAGCTGTAAGTTGTAATAAATTTCAAAAGAAATGTCCTGTGAATGAAGTTTTAAAACCAATCCCTTATTTACAAACAGTATACTATATATTTAATTAGTACAAATGTATTAATATGTTAGAAAAGTTTATTCTAGGTTTATTATAACTAGAAATGGATTATATTGCTAGTTTTATGGCTTAGTGATTTCTGGAAAGGAAGGGTAAACGTAAATAGTTTGATGATACTTTTGGCCATTCATATGGGTAAATAGTTTGCCAATATAATCCTTGTAGTTTCTACAAGAGTGCCAATTTATGTGAATATAAAATTCTGATTCTCTTCTTTATGTAAATTATAACTTACATAGCTCCCTAAACAGCATTTAAAGTACAACATACTGAAAACAATATTATCTTTGCTGACAGGACAAAAACCTAGCTAACTGCTTCAGAAATCGGTTTCCTATTAACTATTTTAAATATTCTGTTCTCTACAGGCCTTAGGAAAATGTTCTAGCTCTCAACTACTGGAACATATGGAAGTGGTTTTATTTTCTTTTTTAATTATCCTAAGCTAGTATCTGTAAACACTTACATACAGAGGACAGGGAGAGATAGGGAATTACATTGTTTTCATTAATAATTTTTGCATAATTATTCATTTCTTCTATACAGATTCCTTCTGAAATATTTGTCTCCTGAATATATTTGTTCAGCACTTCCCCAAAAATATAAGAAATAATTTCCGTTATTGTATCACCTTCCATTGAGATCCATTGGCCAAGGTATATGTAGTGGCCTACCACGTCTAGTTCCTCTCCAGATATGTATTTTTTATTTCTTAGGTGAATTTATTAAACATATACATTAAAGTAGATTCTCAGTTTCAGGCTTCATACTGCAGTTAATATAAAGTGCCAGTGAGAAGTATATCTATGTATCCACATATCCACATATCTGCCCACCCACCCATTCACTCGTCCATCGCACCCGCATGCTCTGTCCACTGTTCTCACCCACCCACCTCTCCCTCCAGCTACCAACCAATCCATCCTCTCATCATGAGTTCTGCCAACCCACCTGCTCACCATACCTGCTCTGTCCACTGCTTGATTGCCCAGCTCCTATGAATTGTCCCCATGATAAGTTGGCCATGTCTAGCTATCCTGTGGTGAATTCACAGCAGCAAACTAGTGGTGGTTAGTTGGTTGCAATGAGCTGTCATAGTTGCAAGGAAACACGAGTGCTTCTGATTTGAGGTAGGCAGCTGACAGGTATGAGAGAACCAACGCCAGTTCCAAAACTCCTTTGCTCTCTTGAATATGAATACATATATTGTAATACTACAATATTGTGTTTTAGATTCAGGCATCTATAAAAACTCTTTTTCTTTGTTCCTTAGAGTTTGTAGCTACAGATTTTAAAATTTAAATATTTAGGCTCATACCACATGCCAAAATGTTCCTTGGACCTATACCCCAAGTTCCCTGGACTTATACCCCAAACACTGAGAGCATTTGCACCAAGACAAATTCCTTGTGTCCAATGACACTTGGCCAATGAAGAATTCTATCTATCTATACCTGATTATTCTTAGAGGAAAGCTGTAACATGATATTCATTCCAATTTCCTTCCATACTCCAATTACCTTTTCAACTTTTAGCTCTATGTGCATTTTTTTAAATTATGCTCATTATACTTTATATTTCCAGTTTTTAATAGTTTTATTATTTTATTTAATAATTATCCCATTAATGCAATGGGTGTCTCTTTTTATTCTAGAATCCCTATAAATATATCATGGCTCTCCAACCATGCAACTTCACCAACTTGTGGACTTGCAGAATTCCCCAGCCAGCATGGGAGTTGAAGTCCTCAAGTCTTAAAGTTGCCAAGGTTGGAGATCCTTGTTGTAAATGGTCCCTTACTTTATAATATATATCAGACATGAAAGAGATGGGTGGGTGATGGTCACCTCAAAGATATCTTTCTGGTGGAAGAACATTAAGCAATATAATTTACTGTGTAGATTAGTTTGTTTTGTGCTAATTCATGTAGTACTAGTCCTAAAGGACTTATTTTCAATATGTTCAACTTCAGGACACCATCATTTTGAACTAAAACCTAGATGTCATTCAATAGTTGGTCAAAATGTAATAAATCAACAATTTAAATATATGAATATTTTATCTCAACATTGCTTACAAAGTACTAATAAAATTGAATAAAAATGAAATAGAAAGGGCATGTACTCTGATGCAGAAAAAAATAACAGTTTCAGAGACTTTGTTGAAATAACCCCAGGCCGTACCATTCAATTCTTAAATTAGCTAAGCATTTCCAAATGCAATTGAGTCATTGATAAAAGAGCCTCCATTTGTAGTTCAACACTACCTATAATGTGACTAATACTGTTTTTTCTTGTGCTAAAGCAGAAGCTTCTCTACCCTGATATAATGTACTTTTTATATAGCATAATGCTTTTATACAGCAGCCAATGCAAAAATACTCAAAATGATACTGCTCAAGCAGAAATTTGGGGTCCAAATTTCTGAAAAAAGCAACACAAAGCTTATGAGACAGAAAGGCAAGGAAATCTTATTCAAATATTCATGACAATCAATAAAACAAAGTAATTTCTCTGCGTATACCAATGTCTCACACAAAATTTTATAGCATGTATATAAAGACTCAAAGAGATGCTAATAAACCCGGCTTGCCAATCTTTCACTTAATTATCAACAAGTTCACCATTAAATTTCACTGACTGATAGCAGATATAGTTCACAGTAGAAAAATAACACTTTATAACAATGTAATGTTCTGGGTAAATACGCCAGCTAGCATTCTAGGAAAATAAGTATGGATACACTTTACTGGAACTATAATTATATTCTTTAGTGAAGCAAATCAGTTATTGTTCATGAATCTCTGTGTGTATCCAGTATGGATATATTTACAATTCTAATACATACATGTATTCTCAAGTTATTAGGAGTGGAATTTCTGTTGCTAATTGATGGGGGTCGTAAAATGAGAATGGATTGTAGTGGACCAGCGAAATGCTATAGATATAGTATACTCAGATTTCAGTAAGGCATTCAACAAAGTAGACCACAACCTATTTCTTGATAAGCTAGTAAAATGTGGGATAGATAGCATTACTACAGATAGATTTGTAACTGGCTGACAAACCATACTCTACAAGTAGTTCTTAATGGTACTACGTCTACATGGAGGGAAGTAAGCAGTGGGATACAACAAGGTTCTGTCTTAGGCCCAATACTCTTCAATATCTTCATAAATGATTTAGATGAGTCCTATTCATAAATCCATGTGTCCTAGGCTCAAGACTGGGATCTTCCCACTGTCCTCTTTAACCATTCCTGGAAGGGTAAACTGGACAGCTAAGGCACTTTAGCTTCAGTAGCTCTCAGCATCATCAGGGTATGCAGCCAGAATCTTCCATTCATTATAACAACTCACATACAATGCATTCATTCATACATACCAACGTTCACAGATACCTTCCTCCTCTGCTGCTTCCACTGACTGGCTGGGGGCTCCTTCCACTCACCCACCATCAATTCTCCCTCTGAACATAATTGTTTATTTTTTAATATAACTCATACTATTTATATTGTTCATTCCAATTAATTATGGGTCTTAAGGTTCATTTAATTATTTATAACAGCAATTAACACGGGTTTTTTTCTAGTTAACAATATTCGCTCAGTTTAGATCTCTGACAACTTTTAAGGCCAACTTGAAAGGACACGTAGAGGTATGTGTTGAGGTATTCCCTGTTAGGAGAATGAGTGCACTCAGGGAAACGTAATGAGAATGATGTTGAATAATACACAATCAGCATACAGATACACTGAATAGTAAAATGTAGGTTTTACTTCCAGTAAATGGGTAAACAAAGTCCATCAAACAGTCCAAATCATACACAGTCAAAGCAGTTAGTATCAGTCCAGGGATAATCCAAAAACAAAGTCAAGTATCATAAACAGAATTCAGTAAACGGAGTTTGCTAACAATTGCAAGACTCACAACAATCCAAGCAGAACAATGATCAGGCAAAACGGCAAAACAGAAAATGCAAGAGAGAAAGAAACCAGGTTTCTGGCTCCATCTTATGGCCGTTGGAGGAACCTCAGCCAATCACTCTTACAGCATTCTCTTAAAGATACAGTATTAAATGATTATCCTGGTTTATATATTTCCAACCCAACTGTTAGGTGACTATCATTCCTAACATTCTCCCCTTTGGGTAGGACAATATACACTGCTCAAAAAAATAAAGGGAACACTTAAACAACACAATGTAATTCCAAGTCAATCACACTTCTGTGAAATCAAACTCCCACTTAGGTAGCAATACTGATTGACAAATCAATTTCACATCCTGTTGTGCAAATGGAATAGACAACAGGTGAAAAGCATAAGCAGTTAGCAAGACATCTCCAATAAAGGAGTGGTTCTGCAGGTGGTGATCACACACCACTTCTCAGTTCCTATGCTTTCTGGCCGATGGTTTGATCACTTTTGAATGCTGGCAGTGCTTTCACTGTAGTGGTAGCATGAGACGGAGTCTACAACCCACACAAGTGGCTCAGGTAGTGCAGCTCATCCAGGATGGCACATCAATGCAAGCTGTGGCAAGAAGGTTTGCTGTGTCTGTCAGCGTAGTGTCCAGAGCATGGAGGAGCTACCAGGAGATAGGCCAGTACATCAGCCTCTAATGTTTTTTTCCACTTTAATTTTGAGTGTAACTCCAAATCCAGATGTCCATGGGTTGCTAAATTTGATTTCCATTGATAATTTTTGTGTGATGTTGTTGTCAGCACATTCAACTATGTAATGAACAAAGTATTTAATAAGAATATTTCATTCATTCAGATCTAGGATGTCTTATTTTTGTGTTCCCTTTATTTTTTTGAGCAGTGTATAAAAACCTTACAGTTTAAGTCCATATTCCTCATAGCAAGCCTTATGTTTTACTGTACCTTGGGCTTTCGTAAAATGATCAGCAATGTTATTCTCTGACATGTAGTACTCCAGTTTAATCATTTTACTTTGAACACATTGTCTCACATTTAGATATCTTAGATTGGTGTGTTTTGATCTTGTCTATACAGCGAGATTGGAAGCCATCTGAATTGCTGATTGGTTGTCTTCATACACAACAATAGGTTCTTTTACATTAATTCCCATATCTATCAATAGTTGTTTTTAATAAGATCGCCATCCAATTAACTCCTTTCCTAACAACACTACAGTACCTGACGTTGATTTATGTGTAGCTACATCTGTAGCGAAACTTGCATCGGCATATGCAGTTAAACTTAGTTCATCTTTAGGCTCTAGATATAATGCATAATGCATTGTTTGTTTAAGATATCTCAATACACGCTTAGCAGCTTGCCAGTGTCTTTCAGTAGGCTCAGCGTTAAAACCTGGCTAATTGGTTGACACAATATGCTACGTCTGGCCTAGACCAATTACTAAGACAGGATAAACTACCAATTAATGATAGATAAATGTCTTTATCAAAAACAGGACTTTGCACATCACTGTGGCTAAACTCCTGGCTCACTAGTGTTTTAGCCAGTTTACAAAGTTCCATTTTAAAGTTTTTCAATAATTGGTTAATTTTATTTGCCTGTGAGATTTTGTATCCTTCCCTAGTTTTATCTATTTTCAAACCAAGATACTGTTTAATCTCTCCTAAATGTTTTAATTTAAATTTCTTCTCTAACAGTGAAATAATCTCAGTAGCTTCTTGCTCAGTCTTAGTGATTAATGCTATGTCATCAGTGAACCATAGCAACAATGAAACTATACCATCACTTTCCTTTTTGAACAAACATGGATCAGCCATGCCATCTACAAAACCTATCTTTGTTAATTCCTTTACTATGCACTGGTTCCATACATAGCCTGATTGCTTCAAGCCATAAAGACTCTTTTTTAATCTCCAGAAATTAGTTTTGTTATCAGTTTTTATACCCAAAGGCTTCTTTAAATATATAGTATGTTGCAACGGTGCATGAAATCATTCCATCTCCACATTCTCCACATTCAAATGGTTTATTGTGTATTTATTCTTAGCTGCCCACACTAATGCTGCTCGTAATGTGGTAGCTTTCAAACTAGGTGCAAACACCTCATCATAGTTATTGGCTGACTGATCAAACCCTTGTGCTACTAACCTGGCTTTATGGGTAACAGTCCCATCCACACCTGTCTTAATTTTATAAATCCACTTACACCCTATGGCAGGCTTACATTTTCATATACCTCCAAACTTTGTAAAGATTTCAGTTCCTTACACATTGCTTCCTGCCAAGCAGCCTGATCCTTAGCAGGATACAGTTTCAGTTCATTATACAGTAGTTAGTAGGAACTGTATTTACTTGGCATACAATACTAGCCTGATATCTATCTGGTGGTCGTGTTACATGGGTTGAACGTCTAGGCAACTCAGGACTTACTGGTGGACTCTCATGTTCCACCTGCTCCTGTTCTTATACCTCCTCCTGTGCCTGTTCTTCCTCTTTAATTGCTATTGATGGATTAACTATCTCATCATTAGGGACTACTAGGGTGTCAATAACATCATTGTTAGATTCCTGTTCTCGTTTATGCCACCCAACATACTCAAGAAATTTAGCACTAGCACTACAATAATCATTAGCTGTGCCTGGATCCCAGAATCTAAACGATCTATGGTTGACCTTGTAACCTACGAAAAATAATTTCCCAGCTCTATGTTGCCCTTTCAGTCTTACTTGTGAGGGAATATGCACCCATGCTGGAGCTCCAAATGTGTGCAGATAACTTAAATTTGGTTTCTGCCATGCCCTTAAGTGAATGGCAATTCACCAGTTGTTGTGTTCATTACATTGTTTAAAACATGGTTGCTACACATTATGGCTTCACCCCACATGTTTCAGGCAAATCTGAATTGGATAACATAGTGCGAGCCATGGCTTGTAAGATTTTCCCTTTTCGTTCTATAAACGAGTTATGTTGTGGCCTCTAAGGTGCAGAATGTTTATGCTCGATACCAGCCAATTTTAACATTGTTTGGAATCTATTGATAATAAACTCAGTCCCGTTATCTGTAACTATAGTAATTACCTTTCATTTTTCTCTCTGCAAACCTTAGCCAATTAAAGAAATATCGGAACATTTCTGTTTTGTTTTTCATTAAATAGCAGAAACCATACCATGAGTAATGATCCATTATACTCAAAACATAGCAGGAACCTCCTAAATTGGGTTTCTTAGGACCAGTTATGTCAGCAAAAACAACCTCGAAAGGTTCACTGGTCTTAAACCCATTAGTCTGTTTGCTGGAGTAACCTTGCTTTTCTCCTGGTTATAGGCATAACAGTTAAATACTTGCTACAGGGTTTTAATTTTACTCCCTCTGACAATTTAACAGTTTGTTTCAGCATTGTGAAATTAATGTGCCCTAGACGTCTATGCAGTAAATGTATACATTCGTCATGTGGCTTAACATTCTTATAAACCGAGTTAGCCATCTGCAATTGGTCATCATGTATAACATATAAATCATTCTCTAAAGTAGCAGTAACACTTTTACCCTCTTTCTCTATTATACAGTTATCTCCCCTAAAGGTTACTGCATAACCAATATTAACTAAAGCCCTTACTGATAACAAATTAAATTTCAGTTTAGGTACATATAACTTAGATAAATGCTCATTTACACATGAACAATATGTAGTATCTTCACCAGATGCTTTCATCTTCCATCCATTTGCCAGTGATACATGTTGCTTACTCAGTGATATCTTTACAAACCTCTCTCTATTTCTAGTAATGCACTGCAATGCTCCACTATCAACTACCCACAAATCATGGTTTACAGTTGAATTGCTAGACATAGCTAAATTAGCATTCTTCTTAGCCTTCTGGTAATTACCAGTATTCTGTTGTTTTCCCTTCTTACAGAATCTAGCTATATGTCCCCTAGCTCCACAAGAAAAACATTTCTTAACAGTATAGGCAGTTGAAAACAAATCCTCTTCTTGTGGTTGTTTCTCTCTCAGTTGGTCTCTTTCCAGCCTTCTTTTTTCCTCCTCCAACAATTGTCCGGTTATGTCAGTCAATGTCAGTTCATTTCTGGTCAGGACTTCCAGTGAAGATACATAATCATCATCATAACTCTCATCCAATGAGGAAAAAATGATGTAAACCTGGTGCAGCTCTGAAAAAATCAGTTCCTTTTCATGTAGCTCTTTGAAAAGTTCTTTTCATGAAGTTCAAATGAGCTAACATATCTCCACCTTTCAGAAGACATGCTTTAAACAGTTTAAGTGTAAGATGTATGTGTGCAGCTACACTGTCACAAACATAAATCCTCTTCAAATTCTCCCAACACCTAGCAGCAGACTCTTCTCCACAAATATGGACTTGCTGCTGGTTACTCAGTGTTGGTCCAATTATACAAAGAGCTCATTGTTGTTCCGTTTAAAGTCAGCTAACTTTTTGGCATCGTCCTCATTATTTGGATCCCAAGCATTTACATCTGGTGGATCCTGAACTGCAGCCCATAACCCTTCCCTATGCAGAAGTAGACTGCACTTCATAGTCCAGGAAACATAGTTTGTTCCATCCAACTGGGTTATCGGTGATAGACTTGTTGACGGGTCTTGTGCCATCTTTACCAGTACAGTAACCCACAATTAAACAGTAGACAGATGACTGTATACGGTACTGTGTATTCACACTAACTCTCAGTTATCTGAGCCTGCTATGGCCTGGGCCCATAACCAGTGTTGAGGTATTCCCCATTAAGAGAATGAGTACACTCAGGGAAACATAATGAGAGTGATGCTGAATAACACACAACCAGCATACAGATACACTGAACAGTAAAATGTAGGTTTTACTTTCAGTAAATGAATAAACAAAGTCCATCAAACAATCGAAATCATACACAGTCAAAGCAGTTAGTATCAGTCCAGGGATAATCCAAAAACAAAGTCAAGTATCATAAACAGAGTTCAGTAAACGGAGTTTGCTAACAGTTGCAAGACTCACAACAATCCAAGCAGAACAATGGTCAGGCAAAATGGCAAAACAGGAAATGCAGCAGCGAAAGAAACCAGGTTTCTGGCTCCATCTTATGACCGTAGGAGGAACCTCAGCCAATCACACTTACAGCATTCTCTTAAAGATACAGTATTAAATGATTATCCTGGTTTATATATTTCCAACCCAACTGTTAGGTGACTATCATTCCTAACAGTATCAACATTATCACAGCATTCACAATTCTGTCACAAAGAAGGAATCAAAGAAGGTCTTTGGATGAGAAGTAAAATGTTTTCAAAGAAAAAAACAAGACAGTATTTTAGAAAAATACCTTTGGATCTATCACAAAGACTTCTGCATACTATTATAGGTAGTTTTTGACTTAGAATTGGTCATTTAACAACCATTTACAGTTATGAAGGCCTTGGAAATGGAACTTTACAGCCCATACAGCACTTAGGGCCATGTAAAATGTTGTGCCCCGGCCCAGTGATATGATCACATCTCAGGCTCTTGAAAACCGGCTTCCATTTACAACTATTTGTAGCTTTCTATGGTCATGTGATCATGATTTGCATTTTTTTTGCTGGTTTTTGGTGCTTTTTTCCAGTTTCTGGCAAAAATGTCCGTATGGAAGAATGGCTCATACATAATATGACTCACTTAATGACCACCTTAAAAATAATTGTAAAATAGAGTCCAGTCGTATGGGTACATTGACTTACGGCTATCATGAGATATGACCAAACTCTGGTCCTAATTATAGTCATAAATTGAAGACTACCTGTCAACATAGATTCTCTTGTTACATACAGGAGCACACTGAAACCTGTCCCTGTTGGAAGGAAAAGAGAAATCTGGAGAAAATGAATAAAGTATTATTCTTTGTCAAGCACTATAAAATCGATAACTATTTATTTAGATGATGTATCTTACAACTGAAGCACTTAGCTACTGATTCAAATTTAGAATCAGGGACAAAATTAAATCTCAGCAAACATACTGGGATAATAAGAGAAAACATGCAAAAACCAAGTAGGAACATGAAGTTGAAGCATCTGCTGATCAGTATGATGCTAATCAATTTTTAAAAGTAAACTATGAATACCCTATTAATGGCTGCAAACCATAGGAGTAAAGAAATCTAGCATGCTAAAAGTCTTTAACAGGTTGCAGATGTTCAGGTACAAAAGACAGCCAACTAAGGGATAATTAAAATGTAGAAAGTGATTCTCAACATCTGGTAATTACACATTCCTAGTGGCATCTGCAAGAGAAGTGTGGAAGATGGTAATGGCAGCAAACACAATCCAAGTCCTATCTTATCAGTAAATGTGTACACAAAGGGACAATGCTTCCACCATGCTGATGCACCTGTTGTCTTTGAGAAAGTGCCCCCTCACCTGGCCACTGGCTGTTCCAACAATATTCTAGAATCAACAGCAGATTTAGGAAATCCTAATGCAAACTGGAACCAGAACTGAATAAGTTTTGATTGCTTAGAAAAAAATAAGGCTCTTCCTACAAAGCTGTATCCTCTTTTGGAACTAGGAAGTAACTGTTGTCCTTTAAGTAGTATGGGACTGAAGATCGCCTTAGGACAAAAGATGTTAGAGATGTTTTCCAAATATGAAGCATGAAAGCAGTAGTGCTTGTTTTTCATTCATGCAGAAATGCAGGCAATGCTATTTCTGGGATTCTCTTTTAGAAGAAAATAGTTGTATCATTCTTAATTCAAAAGGTCTTAATTAATAGGTCTTAGGTCTTAATTAATTCTTAATTCAAGCAATCAAGAAACTAATAAATTAACATTTTATTACTATTTTATTTTCATTATTTTGGCATAATGCAAGCATTCTTGCATCTAACCACTGCTTTGCTTTAGAAGAATAACACGTACCTATAAACCATGTCATGCTGATCTGAGCCCAAAATTACTTACACAATCAAATATTAGCACATCTGCCATGGATAAACCATAAATTGTTTACCAAATAACTGAAGGAATCCTCTGAAATCCTGAGAGTAATTTTACACTGTGCCAAAAATGCAACCACAATTACGAAAGAAAACAAGGGAGAATGTATGAACATTTGTCATCACTACCGTATTCTAAAACTCAATATAAAATCCACAAACATTTTCCATTGTCTTTAGATGTAATTCAATAAATTGTTTTTGCTATTTCTTTACCCAAATTATGCATATTCTTTCTAAATATTTAGAAAAAATACATCCAGTTTTGTATGGTGTATGGTTGCCTTAGTAAATCATTTTCAAATAAACTACATTAAGGATGCTTGTTGTTGCTCAACATCTGTGAAACATGTTTGCTCATCCTGATGAAAAACTAGTACTCTTTACTCATTAAAAATAATTCAAAGCTTTCTTGCATGAACATGTTTTAGCTCTAAATAAAAATAAATTAATTTTTACTTTCCCACATTTGCTTGAAGTCACAGATGTTTTAAAACAAAGCTTCTTAAAGAAAGATGAAGTATTATGAATAGCTCTTTTATTAAGGAGAATTACTTAGATTTACAACAGCAAAATGCAAACAAAGATAAAGCAGCTTAAAACCCTTTAGAGGTCGGTACCTATTTAAAAATTATACTGCAGTATGTAATAAAATGCTGTGCTATAAAAATGTACAGAACATTGCAGCAAAGTTATTTGCTGTTATGTAAGAACAAGTTTAAATCTTTAGCATTTAAAAGCCAATCTTTAGTTATAGATGAATTTAGGATAAAAATGAAAAAAAATCTATTAAAGATTATTTTATCACTTTATTATAGGAACTAAATAGTCCCATTCCTGTGTGTATAAAATCATTCACACAATTGTGTTCTGAACAGAGCAACATAAAAATTATCATAAAGCATAAATAGAAAATATGGTAAAACATTTCCTATGATCAAATGCCAATGTTTCACTATGTTTCGCAGTTTATCATGAACTACTTTCAAGGCAGATACATCTCTGAATATCTCCCTGAATTTAAGAACTTTTCCAGTGAAAGCAGTACATTAGCAGCTCTGCCATTGTTGAAGGCACTGAGGTATCCAGTAATGGAAATTCTCTGAAACAATGAACCAAAGTCATGGGTTGTCTACTTTATTATTTTAAAAATTCATCCTAACTGTACTGAGAACCAAAAAAATAAAGCATAAATCATAAGTAGTTTATCTAATCAGAATCATCTTTCAGGCCAAGTGAAATTTATCTATAGTTGTTTGTTAAGAGTGAAATCTCTGGGCAAAAGTTAAGTCAAACAAACATCTCCATCTGGGACAAACCCACCATTTGGATACAAGACAGTGTTGGGAACATACTAAAATGCAGAAATTGAAAATGCACCATTTCTACATTTGAATATTATTTACCCAATGTACTGACCCAAGCCTTGTTCAAAGCAACTGAACACCAAACAGAGATAAAAGCAAAACCTTTTTAATGCTTCTCTGTGAATTCTGTTCATTCACAGTAAAACGCTATTAAAAATTAATTGTCCCAGATAAGAACAAGCTTTGCCAAGGTTGTGCAAGGCTGCCAAGAACACTAGATTAAATTGCAAGGAAATAATCAAATCCAAAAGTCTCCAAACACAAATCAGGATAGTCCGAACTTCCACAAGACTTGAAGTGCAAGAACTTATTTGCTTCCTGCAAAGAATTCCACCTCTGAGGGCTGGCTTGTATCCCTTAAGGGAGGGGCCATCACCTTGCAGCCTTACTCCTGAGTCGCCCGTGCTGCTGTAGCTGCTCTTTCCTTCAAGCAGCCCTGCGTGCACGCGCACTGGGCACAGGCTCCTCGGGGTCCTCTGCATCACTGCTGCCAGCCTCCACAAGCTCCGAAGGCAGCACTCCATTCTCTGATAGTCCAGGCCCCATCCCTGCATCACACACAGGCCCCTCATCTGAGTCCTCACTCTCCGAGACCTCAGCCGTCCACACCTGCTATCGGTGAACCACAACACCCAAGCCTTTGGCAAGCATGACTGAACCCCCCTTTACTACTTTTTATTTTAGTTTAAATATTTTATAACCCTCTAGAATTGCTGGAAATCAGGCAGCACAGAGATTAAATAAATAAAGAAAAAATATAATTGTCGGTAAGCTCAATTTTGAAAATTGAACCTTAACTTAGCACAACTTAGCCTTCAATTGTTTGATAGCTGTAGGGCAATGATGGCTAACTTTTTTGGCATCGAGTGCCAAAGTGCAGGCATGCATTGCCAAAATGCAATGTGCGCATGTCCCCATGCATGCGCCCTACCCTCCCACGCATGCACCCTGCCCCCATGATATGCACCCTGCCCTGTGCATCCCCCACACATGCGTGTTCCTGCACATGCACCCTGTGCATGCGTGTCCCGCATGTACCCTGCTCCCCAAGCATGTGCCCCACCCCTTGCACATGCCCCCTGCCGCCTGTGCATGCACCCCACCCCAGCACATGCGTGGCAGAGGCCGAAGACCAGCCAGCGGGAGCTGAGCTGGGCAACAGTTTGCATGCCCAGAGAGACGGCTTTGAGTGCCATCACAGCTTAGGCGGGAAAAGTCTTGTTTTGTGAGGGGGACATTGCAGCTTGGAATCACTTTTTGCACAAGACATGAAACATAAAGCACTTAGCATGCTCAAGTTCCAATTACTCATCATAGATTTTTCAGAAAATATGACCAATATTTTTCATCTGGTATTTAATCAGAAGATGGCTATCAATACAGTACTGAGACAAAAATCTTTAGTGTTTCCCTGGGGCTGATTGGTGTCTGTAACAGCATCATTTATATTAAATAATACAGGTAAATCTTTTCCAGCTACCTTACCTTAAGTGAATGAGAGGCCAGTAAACAGCTCTGCTTACTTTTTTATGCTTAATAAAAATATATGCTTTGAGACTCAGAGAAGCAACTTCTATAAGTTGTGCTAAGAGAGCTTCATGAAGTATCTTTGGAGGTGGGTTTGTACAGTATTAGTAACTTG
Organism: Pseudonaja textilis; assembly: GCF_049901715.1. Taxonomy (NCBI): domain Eukaryota; kingdom Metazoa; phylum Chordata; class Lepidosauria; order Squamata; family Elapidae; genus Pseudonaja; species Pseudonaja textilis. The sequence goes on along the minus strand of NC_141991.1, from coordinate 211,228,128 downwards.
ATCTAGATTACCCAGCACTTAATTCTGAATAAATCAATATTTCATACCAAGTTTCTCAGAAAACATGACCCACCCAATAATAAGCCCAATCCTAATTTTTTGGAAGGTGGGCCTAATATTACCCAGAAAATAAGCCTGTGGCATGGGCATGGCCGGCAAGAGTGGCGGCACAGGCATGGGACGGCAAGTGTCTGGCTGCAGAGAGAGGCGAAAGTCATTCTGTCCTGAAGCAGAGGCATTCTGAGCCTTTAGCGTATCCCAGGATTGCAATGCTGAAGATTTGGAATGGAGCCTTCTGTGTTGCAATCCTGGGATACACTGGAGGTTCGGAGTAGAGCCGTTTCCATGAAAGGTAGGAAAATGGGAAGAGGAATTTTCCTACCTGTTATCCATTCCTCTTAGAGCAGGATCATGAAAGGCTTGTTGTGGCATTGCACTTATGAATGGCAGCACCTTCATGAGCTTCATCACACCAGTGCAGCTGGCATCCTTCCATGAGTAGCTGCACCAGTGTATCCAAACGCGCGGTGATGCCGCTGCTCGCACGCACAATGGCACAGCAATCCACGCAGGGTCCTGTTTGAAGAGGCTATACCGACGTGACGAACTTCACAGCTGCTGCTGGCACACACACTATAAAAAGCCTTGCAGGGTCCTGGGATATGCTGAAGGCTTGGATTGGAGCCATTTTTACGAAAGGCAGGAAAGAGGGAGAGGGAACTTGAGGAATAGATGATAGGCGGGAAAATCTCCCCTCCCCATTTTCCTCCCGTTTGCCAAAAACCCTCCATTCCAAACGCTGAAGTTTTGGAATTGAGGCTTTTTGGCGAATAGGGAGGAAAATGGGAAGGGGAAATTTTCCTGCCTGCCATTCTTTCCTCAGATTGTGCTAAGCTTGTGGAATAGCTCGCTTGGCTGCTACAGAAGCGGCCCAGTAGAGAGGCAAGGGTGCCCATGGGGCACACCTTTTGGGAGCTAAAGAAGTGGCCCAGTGGAGAGGCAAGGGTGCACATGGGGCACTTTCAGCTGCTAAAGAAGGGGCCCATTGGAGAGGCAAGGCACGTGGGGCATTTCTTCAGATAGAAGCAGCCCAGAGACTGGGTGAGGCACGTGGGGGGGAAATTAAGACATCCCTCAAAAAGACGGCCTAGCTGTTTTTTCGGGGGTCTAAAAAAAAGGGGCCCTGTCTTATTTTCTAAGAAACACAGTATATCACAGTAACCCATAGTGTAATTTGTTTGTTGTTTTGATATAGCATCATACTACACTTGTTAATGGCTGAAGTTGCTATAAAGCATTGCACAGTTTTGTTTCTTTTCATTAATACTCCATTCCTATGGGAAACCTCAACCAAATTTTTTTTCCCTATAATTATCCCTACCATAATTAAAGTCAATAAACTTCAAATAACTTTATTATATTCTCATATAATGGGTGTCAACATAAAGTTAATGTACCTATAGCAGGCAGAATTTTCCTTTGAATCTTTGTTTGGAACTCTATCTCAATGGTCTAAGGCTGGACTGTGGGAAGGACCCCAGCACATACGCCCAATAACAATAGCACAACAATGTAGCGGCAAACCAGTCTTTAATCTTCAGTCCAGAGCTTTAGTATACAGTGAGTAGGAACATCAAAGTCCCTTGCAAATTCAACGCCCTAGCACGCTTTATAGGCCAGGGACCACACTCTAATGCCATCTGGCCACACACACACCCCAGTCACCCAACATCCGGCACCAGCCTTCCCTTTCTTCCAGCAACTGCAGCACTTCTCCCCTTCTGGAGCCATGTTTGCACCATCGACAGCAACAGCAGTCCCTTCTCATCCATCTAAGCAGCCAACTGGCAAGTGATCAGCTGGCCAGCAAATCCCAGGCATCCCAGACTTCTAGCAGCAGCAGCAGCGTTCCCTCCTGGCCTAATTGTGGCTTGACACTCTACTGCAGGGGTCCCCAACCACCCGGCCGCGGACTGGTACCGGTCCATGGAACATTTCCTACCGGGCCGCTGGTTTGTTGGGCGCCACCATCTTGTTTGACGAGAAAGTGCTTCCGGGTGAGCTTTTCCAGTTGAAAAGCGGCGTTTGTGTCCTGAAGGAATCCTCGCACCTTAGTTTCATCGAAGGGGGGGGGGGCTTCGAATGAAACTAAGGCGCGAGGATTCTTTCAGCACCCAAGGCAAGGCGAGCCAAGCAACCATCCCGAAGCCGTCCCGAAGCGAGGCCCATCGACAAAGGTACAAAGGAGGAGTTGAAGGTGGCGGGGAGAAGCGGGGAATGGCTGGCTGGCCAGTCGCTCAGCTCGCCTTTCCTTGTCATGCATGCTGATGCCGGTACCGGGCCGCGGATCATTTTGTGATGCCGGTACCGGGCCGTGGCACAGAAAAGTTTGGGGGCCACTGCTCTACTGAATTTGGAACCTTTCTTGTTTCCTTATCTAAAGCCATGTTTGATCTTCAAACCAATTACTTATGATCCATTTCGGTACAATGTTATTCTCCTCCATGCTGCATCGAGAGCCCAGGATGGGTTGACTCCTTCCTATGATGTCATTTAGCTGAGTCTGTACTAAGATATAAAAGCCAGCCCCTGGAAGAGACCCCAGCTTTTGACTCAGCTCCTTTCAGTCAGTAGCTGTGTCTCTGAAAGCTTCTGTTAGATAACACTCACCAGCGATCTTCAGTATCGTTTTTCTTCGTTTCAAGCAGCTCCCAGGATCTGGGCAGCTGCTCTTCTCTCTCTCTCCTGCAAGGTTGGGAGCAGCGTTGCCAGAGCACTGTTCAGGCAAGTTGGGCAGCTTCTGTAGACCTCCCCCACGTCTGCAGTTTGAGCAGTCATAAAAAGCGATCGACAAACCGATAACATCTTCAGCCAGCTGAGGTTCTGTAGATAGCACTCACCAATGATCTTCAGTACCATTTTTTCCTCGCTTAAGCAGCTCCCAGGACCTGGACAGCTGCTCTTCCAGGAGAGCAGGGCTCTCTCACTCCTGCAAGGTTGGGAGCAGCATTGCCAGAGTACTGTTCAGGCAAGTTGGGCAGCGTCTGTAGACACCCCCCCCCCCACGCCTGCGGTTTGAACGGTCATAAAAAGCGATCGGCAAACCAATACCAGTGTCAGCCAGCTGATCATGTGGCCAGCGGCTGCCCTTTCCTTTGCTGACTTCACTCGGGGTTCTTTATAGCCTAAGGAGAGATTCTTCGATCTTGGAGCCTGTTTCCCATAGTCAGCGGCCGTCTTGGATTGAAGCCTTCCACCACGAGGTGAACGGCCATTTTGTAAGCCTGAGGGCCAATTTATACCCTAAGGGGCTTAATACAAAAAATTTACAAACAGTTTCTTTCCATCGTAAGAGCCTTTATTTTTCAAATGGAGCAAGATAAGGGTCAGGCAGAGTTTCCCCCCCCCAGTGGAACACTCTCTTAAGCCCAATAAGAGAAAAAGTCGTAGGCAACGCACCCAATCAGTCCAGAGGGAGGTGGCTGCTAAAATGAGAGCTAAGGCTCTAGCCCCTAAGAAGGCAACTCAGGCTGAGTTGAGGGCAGAAAAGCGCAGACATGCAGCCCTAGAGAGGCAGTTCAACAGTACTATTCAACAGAAGGGAGTGCAACTACAGCATGTTTCAGGTGATACCTGTAGGCCCCAGCCAAGCCCTCCCAGGGGAGGAGAAGTTATCTATGAGCCTTTCCATCCTCCATCCTGGTCTCCTGAGGCCTTTGCAGTACAATATGATCCTCAGGATCTAAGCAGATCTGGCCTTATTTCCAACAGGCTTCTGGGCCCTATGCTCCTCCCCCTCCCTCCAGGCCTCGAACCTCTTCTCAATCTAGGCCTGAAGCCACCTTCACTCCCACAGCAGCGGGCCTTCTGCCTTCTGCCTCTACCTTTGAGCATAGACCAGGGGATATCCAAGATTTTGTCTCTTTGGCCATTAGACAGGGATTGGCTGAAGGCTTCAAGCAAATCCTTTGACCTCTGGAAAGGGTTCAGGCCCTTCTCCCTTCTCAATCTATAAGTTCCTTGCCTCATCATCCTGATTTACACAGGCCCCAGGACCTCAGGGTCCATTCTTCTCTACCAGAATGGGAGGAGGTTGATGAGGAGGGAAGGGCTTCACCATCTGAACACAGTTACTCCTCTTGTTCAGAACGTGAAGAGGGCAGACTTTGACCAAAATCTTTCAGAGGAAGAGGACTCTCGCCCAGAGCAAACATCCTCTGCATTGGTCTTTAATCCTTCTCTCTTCAGGCCATTACTCAGCAAGGCCTTGGTCACTGCCAAGCTGTTGCCAGAGGAAGTGGCTCCCGAGCCACAAGGAATTCCCTCTAGCCAGGGAGACTCATTCTTTTCCAAGCCTGCATGTAGTGCATGCAGGGTTTTTGTCTTCTCCCACTTTGTTCCAGGACATGGTCAAGGAACAGTGCGCTTCCCCATCGGCAGGTCCTCGCTCACCTTCTCTGGATAAGCATTTCTACAACGCCAGCACAGCCCTGGCAGTGCCTTCTGTTGACAATACCCTGGCAGTGACTTCTGTTGATATTCCAGTTCTAGCCTCGTTCTCATCTCCTGGCACTCTCACATGGGCATCCATACGGTGGCTGCACCAACTCCAGATTAGATTGCCTACATCTGACCTTCGGTCTCACCAAGGCCTTAAGATTATCGCAGCGGTGGAATTCACTGCAGATGCCACTCTCAATTCCACCAAATTTGCATCTAGGGCCATGGCATCTTCAGTAGCAGCAAGAAGACCGTTATGGCTCAGAAATTGGCAGGTGGAGTCACACCGTAAATGGAAGCTGGCTTTAGTTCCATTCGCGGGCGATAAGCTTTTTGGCGATGCTCTGGAACCATATCTCATCGAAACCAGAGATAAATGTAAAATTCTCTCTTCCTCTGGGAAGAGAGCCGACTATCGCCCAGCTCCTTATACTGGTAAACAGCCCTTTCGGGAGGGTGGGGGTCATTCCTTCCGTCGCCCTAAGTAATCCCTCGTTCTCCCCACCCATCGGAGGTTGCCTAGCCTTTGCCTCCAAATGGGAGGAGTCAACAGTGGAAGCCTGCATGCTCAGCACTATTAGGTCAGGATTACAATTAGACTTCCTTATGCCACCCACCCAAATTTTTTGATCTGTCCTGTCTCTCAGGACATTTCAAGGCAAGACCTCATGAATCAGGCCATTCAACTCCTTCTTGAAATCCGAGCTATTCAAACCTGTTCCCCACTCTCAAAGGGGACGTTGGCTTACTTTCGCCTTTTCATTGTTCCCAAAGCTTCAGGGGGGGTAGCGAACCATCCTGGATCTAAAATTTCTCAACCAATTTGTAAAATACAGGCAATTTAAAATGCAGACTCTGCATTCTATTTTAGAGAGCGTTCGGGAGGGCGATCTCCTCTCTTCCATTGAACTCATGGAGGCTTCCTCCACATCCCCATTTGGCCTCATCATCGCCAGTTTCTCCGTTTCTGTTATCATAATACCCATTACCAGTATCGAGCACTTCCCTTCGGCCTCTCAGCGGCTTCAAGGGTCTTCACGAATGTTCTGGCAGCATTGATGGCATCTCTGCTTTCTGTTGCAGTGAGGATCCAATGCTACTTGGACAACATTTTGATTCTGTCCTCCTCCACCCATGCAGCCCGTCGGGATCTGCAAATTACCCTGTCATATCTGCAGAGCCACGGATTTTTCCACTACCATCCACTCCAATGGTTCCTGCTTCCCTACCAACGGGCAGGAACCAGCCACTCGTTCATCAAGGTCCCACTCCTGCCACAAATCTGGAGAACTCTCAATTGGTGGTGTTCCCCGTTAATCTGGAAGGGACTCCTTTTCAGGGTCCCAGACAGGCTAGTGATAACCACCGATGCCAGCCTCCTGGGTTGGGGTTCCCATATGCAGGGCCAGATAGCTCAGGACCTTGGTCCAGGTCAGAGCAGGCCCTTCCCATAAATTGGCTAGACCTCAGAGCCATTTTTCTAGCTCTCAAGCATTTCAGGCACTCAGTGACCAGCTCTCATGTTCTAGTCCTTATGGACAACATGTCCACCATGTCTCATGTCAACCAGCAAGGGGGGACGAGGTCCAGAGCCCTCATGGGAGAGGCTCTACGGTTGGGGTTATGGGCAGAGAAACACCTGTTGTCGATCTCGGCGGACCACTTCTCTGGGATCAACAACTCCCAGGCCGACTGGCTCAGCAGGAGCCTAGTCAACCAGGCAGAATGGTCCATTCCTCCGTCTCTATTCAGGTACCTTTCCCTCAGATTTGGAACGCTGGAGGTGGATCTCTTCTCCACTCTCAAATCGCCCAGGTCACCAGATTCTTCACCAGGTTTCCTTGCCAGGGAGCGGAGGGGACCAATGCCTTTCGGTGCAGATGGCCCAAAAGTCTCCTCTATGACTTTCCCCAGCTCCCCATCATTCCGGCAATAATTCAGAAGATGTTGGAGGAACGAACGGGGCTCCTCCTCCTGGCACCCTATTGGCCAAGGACGCCTTGGTTTGTGGACCTGGTCAACCTATCAGTGGCTTCTCCTTGGAGGATCCCAGACCATCTAATCTCCCTTCATCAGGGGATTCTGCTCCACCTGGCGCCCCAGTGGCTCAAGCTGACCATGTGGCATTTAAGCGGCAGCGGCTAGAAGTGGCTGATCTTCCTGAAAGGGTCATCATCACTATCCTGGCATCTCGCAAACCTTCCACAAGGTGCATCTATGCTGCCACCTGGAAGGCCCTTTCCCGATAGTGCCTTAGGGAGGGTCTCTCTCTCTCTCCTGCTTTAGCCCAGTTGGCAGAGGGTCTTAGATTCCTTCAGCATGATCTGGAGAAAGGTTTGGCCCCCAACACCTTACGCAGGCAGGTTGAGGCCCTCTCCTTGGTTCTTTCATGGGGTTCGCTTCCTTCCTTATCCCATCACCCTTCAGTCAGGAGGTTTTTGAAAGGGGCTTCCAACCTGCACCCACCGGTGGTTCACAGGTATCCTTCCTGGGATCTTCATGTGGTCCTTAATGCCCTTACAAAGCCCCCCTTTCAACCTCTCAGAACATTGTCTCTCCGTTTCCTGACTCTGAAGGTAGTGTTCCCCGTTTCCATCACTTCAGCCAGGCGGGTATCCAAGCTCGCTGCTCTTTCCATCAGACAGGACCTTTGTTCCTTTCATGATGATAGGGTTGTCCTCAGTCTGGACCCCTCATTTATTCCAAGGGTTAACACCTGTTTCACAGGTCCCAGGACATTATGTTGCCTGGCTTCTGCCCCCTCCCGCATCATGACTTAGAGCAGCAGTGGCACACGCTAGACATAGGTAGGCCTCTTAGAATATACATTAAGCGCACTTCCTCCTTCAGGAGGTCTGAAGCCATTTTGTTTCCTTTTCCCTTCTCACTTGGGGCACAAGGCCTCTTCTCCTACTATTAGCAGGTAGGTCAGATCTTGCATTGAGCAGGCCTAAAAGCTGCAGCCCTTCCAGTTCCTCGAGGTCTGACAGCGCACTCTACCAGAAACGCGGCCACTTCCGCTGCCTGGGCGACCCAAGCACCCTTGGAGGAGATCTGTCGTGCACCCACGTGGACATCTTCATCTCCTTTCATCAGATACTACTGTCTGGATGTCTTTGCCTCGGCAACTGCAACCTTCGGCAGATGGGTGCTTCAACGAGTGGTTCAACAGTCAGTGTGATGAGCCGGAGGAGGACCCGCCCATGGACATGCAAGCTTTGGTATGTCCCATCCTGGGCTCTCGATGCAGCACGGAGGAGAATGGGCGTTGGTAGAAGTTACCCTGAACGCCCTTTCTGTCTATGCTGCAAGAGAACCCAGCCCCTCCCTTGATTTGTCCGGAGAGGGTAAGTCATATTTCTGTATTCATTTGTGCTTTCAGAGACACCTTTCAGTCTGTCAAGTATCTTCGCCAAAGCTGGGGTCTCTTCCGGGGGCTGGCTTTTATATCTTAGTACAGACTCAACTAAATGATGTCATAGGAAGGAGTCAACCCCTCTCGCAGCATAGATAGAAAGGGTGTTCAGGGTAACTTCTACCAATGCCCACTCTATTCTGATGCGTAAGCCCTGTCAGTACCAAAATGCATATTCCATGTTTCTTTTCATGAGTCAGCTTAATACTTTGTTGTTATTATTAGTCACTGAATCAGTATAATATTTTTATTCATGAACCTGTTTAATACCTTAGAGAAAGCTATTTGTTTCTAATTACTCAGATAATTATACCTGCAACATAAATTCTAATTTAATAGATAATGGATATAAACTGTTGGTTTATTTCTAACTTTCGTGCTTCACAAGGAGACAAAGCTACAGAAATTTCACTATAAGTACAGATATTCATATTTCAGATGGATCAGTGTTATTGCACTGTGCATCCATAAAGTAATAAAAAAACAAGGTAAAGGCCTTTGGATACATGAAAACCTTCATTGCAAATAACAAGGTCTGAACTGTATGCACAAAACTGTATACAATAAATCATGGATAACAAGGGCCATGTCAAAACTAGAAAATTGCTAAACCAACATACCTAAGCCAATGCAAAAGGGACCTACTTTAAAATAGAAAAATCGTTCACCATTTTATTTTCATAATTTGATTTAACAAAACATCTTTTAGAAAGTGGTCATATAGAATCAAAGAGGAAAAATATAGCCAGTCTTCTATTAATCTTAAAACAAGTTACTAAGCAACTATGTTTCCTGTGCATTAAAACTCCCAGAGAGGAAGGATTTCATGGTCTCCTCAGCCATTACAATTATAATTAGACATTTTTCTATCCAATATTCAATAGGCTAATCCCACTGTTCTTGTTAATTTTCAGCGGATCAAATAAAAAATTGTTCATTGTTTTATTTATGTTTGAATATTCTGAGACTTAATATAAGTTCCTAATCTTCTACTTTTGTATCTTGAATTACTGACCTTTTAAAAATATTTCTGCAAACTACTACAAATGCAGTACCAGCATTCTGATTTAAAAGCAATATGTAACTCAGGATACAAGAAAGGGCATTCATTTACAGATACAGATACTACAACTCAGCTTGAAATTTTTATCATAATTCATTGTGGCACCATGTGATCTGCAATTTTACAACAATTGTTATGATGGTCATCAAGCAAGACACCATGGTCATTAAATAAATCATGTGGTCATTAAGCAAAACACATGGTGGTTAAACAAATCCAGCATAACTAATGTGATGTGGGGGGGGGGAATTTTCTGATAGTAAATGATAAAAACATAACAAACCATGGACATGTGACTACAGCACACTGCAACTAATCATAAATGTGAGCAGCTGCCAAATTTATTTATTTTTATTTGTTAAATTTATTTACTGCCTATCTTGCCATGGGGCTGTTCTAGGAGATTTACAATAATGCTTGAACTGAGATCAGTGTGTGTTTGTGTGTGTCTGTGTGTGTGTGTGTGTGTGTGTGTGTGTGTGTGTGCGCACGCGCACGTGCGCAAAGACCTACTATACAGCACTGTGCACTTTTATTCTGATTTTTATTCCATGTTATTCAACCCAATTAAATTTTGTTTTTAAGATGATATCATTAGAGAATCTTTTATTTTTCTTTAGCCAAGAGCTCAAGGTTATTAAACTTATTAAGATCAGACTAAAATTTGATATGATACTCAAATATAGTTACAGAGTAATTAGTGTCTTATTATTTATCAAGTTGTAATTCCAGGAAAGAAAACCATATTTGAAGATACCCCTTACAATTGGTTTTTGGCCCTTAAAATAGCTGTCTTAACTTCACCTACCAAGAACTAAATATATGCACTTTTCTCCACTGATTTAACTTTACATTCTCACAACCTTGTTAGTTTCCTCACCAAAATATATATAATTATATTTATTTTACTAAAAATATTCTTTTCCCTGTAATACCCACAAATTGCCTTCTCTATGCAAAAAGAAAAATATGTGTTCCTTTTGGCATGCAAATGTGACATATATTTGTCACCTCAAAACCCCAATTTCAACAAGGCCAAGGGAAAAGATATATTACTTTTTATTTTATTTTTTTTGTAAAATAAGTAAAAAAATGGAATAGAATCTCTTTTCTAAAAGTGGATATAATGAACCCATAAATACTACAGTATAAATACCCTATGTTAGGCAAGCATCTAATAGAAAACCCCCAAAATATACTTAAATGGCTACACTAAACTAACAAAACCTTTTACAGGTTGACCTCAACCTACGACAATTGGGATCACAATTTCTATCATAATTTGCTATCATGAAGTAAGACATCACATGACGGGACTGACTTATAGCAATAGCACTTAGACTTATATACCGCTTTATAGACCTCTCAAAGCAGTTTACAGAGTCAGCATATTGCCCCCAACAATTTGGCTCCTCATTTTACCCACCTTGGAAGGATGGAAGGCTGAATGTGTCTGAAAGCAGACACTTCTCATTGAAATTGTTAACCAAGAATTGTGGATCCCCTCCAAATCCAAGCCATTCTGGGCTTCATACCTCCCATCCCCAAACCTCAGTAAGGTATAAAAGACTGCCTCCAACTGCCTTCACTTGCCTATCTGTCCCACCCATCTATGTTCTTTGGGCTGCCCTGCACTGTGCCTTGTATGACAGCAAGCAGTCCAGAAGTACATGGCTCAACCAGCTGTTTTGTCTCCTAGTTGCTATGTTTAAAAAGGAGGCATCCAAGTAGCAAAATACTTCCCAAAGACAACACAGCTTTAGTCACTGTCTTTTCAGCCCCATTGTAACTGTGATCACTGAACAGGTCATAAATTGAGAACTACCTATTATTCAATTGTCCCTATGTGATGAAAATTATCAATTATTAGTAATAACTAATGTTGTGGATTCACTTTGCTTCTCTATAAAAAAGGTTACCTGTCATTTATGATCCAATTCAGACACAGATTGAGAGAGGTAAGGTTTCTGCATTTCTTTACTATCTCCATTACAGTTTCATTATCCAGTTCTGTGATATGACGTAAGTCCAAGCTGGAAAGGTTTCTTAGCTATTAAGATAAATAAAACAGAAAGTAAAATATAAGCATACTTAATTATTCATATACTTATATGCAATGTTCTGCCTTCCATTGTATTTTTATCTTTTTTTTTTAGAATAATTCCAAGTTCAAAAAATTTCATTCCAACTGAAGATAAAATTATTTTGTACTTGTAAACAATTCCAAAGTTCTTGTCTATCGATTATTATGGTTGAATTAATATAAAATATTTATTAATGTAAACATTAACAGTATAACAATCACTAGTTATATAACATCTTGATTTTTTAAAACAATATTTTTTTCAGTATCTTATCTCCCAAGGATGAACGGTTCCTCAAGTCTGTGGAAAATCTCTGATACAGCATGGATTTTCAATGGGAGGAAATGTCAAACTTCTAACGATAAATTAGAGGTAATAGAAATTAGAATTAAAATTGCTGAGAAAAACATCAGAAACCTCAGCTATGCTGATGATGCACTTTAGTATCTGAAAGCAGAGAGGAATTAAGGAAATTCTTGTTAAAGGCAAAAGAAGAGTCAAAGGCCAATCTGCTATTCTAATTTTTTTTAAAAAAAAAACACTATGATTTTGTAAAGTCAAGGTCAGTTTTCCCACTTGCAGTGTAAAAAGGCTAGATGATCAAAAAGGATGAATTAAGAAAAACTGATGTCTTTGAATTGTGATGATAATAATGAATCTAAATATCAGATATTTTGGACATAAAACGTGAAGCAAAAAATCACTAGAGAAGATCTTGGTGCTTGGAAAAACTGATAAATATCAAAAAGGTAGCCAAGAGAAAACAATAAAGCTACATAGCATATGGGGCCTGGCTACCTAAGAACTATCTTCATCCTATTACATCGACCCATTCCACCCGATCAGGCAGTGAAAGTATGTCATAGATACCATCAGTTACAGACTTTTGTTTGGTAGGATCTAGGAAGAAAACCTTCTCTGCCATCATCAGTGCCTGTGGAATATTCTCCCTCTGGAGGTGAAATAGGCCTCAATTCCCATGGCCATCTGAAAAGGAGTTAAACATGGCTCTACAGCCTTCTGTGGGAAGTCAAGAAAGGTAATGTGGCCATGGTGCTCATTGGTGCCCTGAACTTTTGCCCTTTGCATTTTGATTAACTTTTAACGTGGTTCAATCAACTTTAGCTCCTTTTAAATTCTAAATTTTTCAATTCTTGTATGCTGTTTTTATATATTTAACATTTTATATTTATATTTATATGTATTTATTTACATTTATATTTTAACACTGTCCTGTCTGATAGAGAAGGGCAGTTCAAAAATGTGAAAAATAAATAAAATAGATAGTAATATTGATAAACATAAATCTATAAAAAAAATTAAAAGGCAGCTATTGACATATTGTCTTGGTGAAATGATGTCCTTTTAAATATCTGAACTAAATAAATATAATCAAATTAGGCATGAAGAATATAATATAACAGAGATTTTCCCAGAACAATGAAGCACTTCCATTGGTTTTAAAATACATTAGTTATTTAAGTTTTGGTGAATAGAAATGCATTTGAAAGCTACTATGTTTAATTGTGCTTTCAAAGACCACTAAGGACTTGCAGTTCAGCTCTGAGCTACCTATTGGAACCATGTTTAATTTATAAATTGTTTCAACTCTTAATTGTCTATGCTTATTACTAGAATATAAAAATTTTACCACTTTTATAAGAGATGAACACTTCAATTCTTGTAAATGATGCTCTGCCTTTGAATTAGCTTTGCCTACTTTTCACTTACAACCTTGTCCATATAATTTAAATTCTAAGACCTTCAGGTTTTTAAAAAATAATCTTTATTATACATTTTTCAAACATTTACACCACATTTCCATTTCTGACAGTGGTTTAGAGTAGGCAGGCTTCTTTCCTATTTACATAGTAATACTTTCATTTTCATGTTCAATTCCTGGTATATTTCTCTAATATTTTTACATTTATATTTATCTTTTTATAATTCCTTACATATACATTTTCTGCAACTCTTAAGTAATTTTTAGACATATTCCTTACTTTTCTCCACTAGCTATTCCTATCATATTATAAGATACGTCAATCTTATAATATTCTGTTTCTCCTTGCTAAGACCTTTAGTTTTATTCAGATTGCCTACTAATGCTATTGTCAGTATTCATGTTTCAAAGTCACATTATTAGCAAAAACCAAATAATTAGTTCATGGAAACAAGTAAAAATGAAGCTAAATACCAAGATTAAAACTGCTCATTTGGCCCCATAAAATTAGAACATTGCAGTAGCTTAAAAGGTAATATAATGATGTAATACAACACATTATTATTCTAAATAATTTTATACTACGCTTTCCTTGTCATAGTTGCTGGAATTTGAAACAGGGGAGTTCTAATCTTAAATTTTGACCAGGCTGAACATGAACTGAAAGATGTTTATTTTTAGCAAGATATAGGATACTTCTAGTCCTAGATAGCTTGATTTTTCTTACCTTCCACTTATAAATGATTACAGATAAGGGCTAACCTTTGTTCGTGTAGCAGCTACCTACAGCTTTGCCAGTTTGGTTCTCTCCCTTCTTCTCTCATCCACTCTCTTCTATTCATACACAGTGTTCTGCTCTTCCTGAATTGGACTACCTCTCCCTGTTGACTGACATGACACTGCTAGAGCCAACCCTTCACCCAATGCCACCCTCTGTTCCTCATAGAAACAGCTGATTAGAAATTCATTCTTTTTCTGTTAACTTGTTATTGTTTGGTTTGAGGCACTATGAGTGAGGGTAAGAGAGATCTTTGAGCCCTTCCTGTTGCAAAAATAGTCAGAAGCGTGTAGGAAAAATGCAGTTATAGAATCAACCAACAATATTATGAAATTATAATACTAAATTAAGTACTAACACTGCCTTTTCTGATATAATAGAAACTACATAACAGATTGTTAGGAATGATAGTCACCTAACAGTTGGGTTGGCAATATATAAAACAGGATAGTCATTTAATACTGTTGTATCTTTAAGAGAATGTTGTAATTGTGATTGGCTGAGGTTCCTCCAACGGCCATAAGGCTAGAAACGTGGTTTGTTCTTTTTTGCATTTCCTTTGCTTTCCTTTTGCCTGATCGTCATTCTGCTTGAATTACTTTGAGTCTTACAACTATTCGCAAACTCCGTTGACTGAACTTTGTTTATGATAAAGAAAAGGACTTCATTTTTGGATTATCCCTGGACTGATTATTTTGAATACTAACTCCTTTAACTGCATATGATTTGGACTGTTTGTTGGAGTTTGTTTACCCATTTACAGGAAGTAAAAATTACATTTTACTATTCAGTGTATCTGTGTGCTGGTTGTTTGTTATTCATCACCACTCTCACTATGTTTCCCCGAGTGCACTCATTCTCCTAACGGGAAATACCTTAACACAGATCCTATCCTATGCCATAGTGGATAGGTTTAGGAAGCAATTCTGAAGAGCTGAAGCAAACTGTGGTGACACATCTTAAGCTCCAAACTGATAAATCAAAAAGAAGATGCAACATTTTCCAACTGTTCTTAAAGAAGTCAAAAATGAAAATGTCCAACTTGTAATATGTCTTTTAACATTAGCCTCTGTATTAGAGGATTAGAAGTGGCCAATATAATGTAACTACTCAAAAAAAGTCAATCAGGGAAATTACAACTGGTATTATCTCTTCTCTGTATTAGTGGAAAACAAGATTTATTCACTAATTGCATTTATATTTCACCTTTTGTCTGGAGCTCAGGATGATATTCTTCCTCATTTTAACCCTATAAGAATTATACTGGGCTGAAAAAGAAGAGAATTGGGACAAACAGAAAGTTCTCACAATGAAGGGACGTTAACAATGAAACCCTGCATAGATATCAGAAACATTCATTAAAATTATGGATGAAAAACCTAGATCTTGGGATGAAATTTCTTAATTATATCAAATTATTTCTTTTAAAGTTGACAGAAAGGAAAAGGCAGAGAAAAAAGTTTAACAGTAATCCACACACAGATGTAAAAGAATGAAAGTGGCAAATCTGATTCATTATAAACATTAATCACAAGTAGTCCCTGACTTACAACCAATCACTTATGACTGGTCAAACTTATGATGGACCCTCCCCCCCAAAACTACTTACGACCCAATTTTGGTTTCCAGCAGCTGCATACATTCCACAGTCACATGATCACATTTTGGGTGCCTAGCAATTGGCTCAATTTTACATTTCTTTTAGCAAAAAAACAATCATAAGATCATATAAATGACCCTGGCATCTACTTAATAACTATGGCATTTACTTAATGACTGGCACAAAAAAAATCATAAAACTGAGTCTGGTGATGTGAGCACTTTGGCTTATGACCATCTTAGCTAAGAATGGAAATTCCAGACTCTATTACAGTTGTAAGTTGAAAACTACCTGTGATGAACATAGATCCCTAACAACATAATACACTGATGACTCTGCTGGGAATCACCGTATAAATTTAACATATTATTATTATCTAAGCTGATGTGAGTTGACAAGGAAAGGGAGCTCTAAAGAAGGAATATGTTTATTTGAAAGAGCCCTGAACAAAACAAGCTTCACTATTAAATAGAAAAGGCGATGAAAAGAAATTTGCTTCTAAGTTCTTGCTATGGGAAGGATTCTATAGCCTATAGGTGTCCTTTGTTTGAATTATAGCAGTCTATCATAGTTTTAAGCATTCTTGCGAGAGCTTCCATCCATCACAAAACTGATCCCTCTTCCTTAACCTATTCCTTTATATGTAACATAATCAATGTTGATGCATCTAGCAAGAGTTTGTTTAGAAATATCAGTAAATAACCTAGGTAATATACTTACATTAGTAAGATGTATCACTCCTTTAGATGTAACAGAACAGCCCATAAACCCAACATACTGTAACTCGGGACAATGCTCAGCAAATGCTTTAACAGACTGATCAGTTACCTAAATAAAGAGAGAAAAGAAGTTTACATTGTTCTGAATTCTTAAATATTCAGAGTCCAAGAAAACATTCTAAGGAAATGCATGATGGCTTGCAGGATCTTTTTTTAAAACTATAATAGCATTAAAAATGGATCTTAAAGACATTTGGGTAACAAAGAACAAGATTAAAAAATATTTCCTTTTCAATAAATATAAATAAAATATACAGAATCAAAATAGAAAAATTGGTTGTACTTGTAAGGATTATAAAATTAAAAATAAATTCTCCATTTTTATTGAAGCCTAAACTAGTAACCAGAAGCTACTAATCTCTTTCAAAGCTAGCAGAACACCAGAACACACTTAAAATACCCAAACATTCAATGTTTTTAGAATCCAAAATATACCGAAGGCAATACACATACATCTTCAGTTAATTTTGAGAAAAGATAAGCAGTCAAAGCTCTTGCAGGCAAACTAGATGAATTTGCTTGCTTTTGGGTGTATCTTTGGTGATAAACTATTTTGGTAGTATCTTGTATAGAATTAGGGAGTGTTTTGAGCTTGTGAAACCCATGGAAATATAAAAGGTTCTCTTTAGCTTGAACTCTGCTACCCATGAGCTTGATCCATGCAGTTCCTTGCTCCTTTGGTGAACAGGCAGGGTGTAAATAGCTGGATAAGGGAAATTATTAATGCTTCTGCCTGCTTTGAGACAGCAGCATAACCTCTCCTCTCTCAAGCCTTTCCTGGACCTAATCCTTTTTGAAAACGTTTCTAATATCTAATATTTCACTTTTAGAAAAAACAGTATATTCTAATCCTCAGTCAGAATTTTATTATTGGTCAGTCAATGATGTTTAATAGGACCTCAGGGGAGTATGACTCTTCTTCGGTTAGATTTCTCAGTATTCATTATTAAGACCATGGTATTATTCTGGACTGCCTTAAAAAGTTTGTGAGCTGGAGTTGCTGTTACAATCAGTGGTCGTGTGAGGGGAGCACATGAGTCCACGGAAATTCCAGTGGAGGAGGTCCCACTTGTTCAGTATACTGTACAGAGGTGGTATTCAGCAGGTTCTGGAGAACCGGTAGTGGAAATTTTGAGTAATTCGGAGAACCGGTGATTGGCCCTGCCCCCACCTATTCTCTGCCTCCCGAGTCCCATCTGATCAACTGGGTCTTCTTTTGTTGTCCTGCATAGGAGAACGGAGTTGGAAAGCAGGTTAGTGGGGTGGGGAGGGAATGGAATTTTGCAGTAACCTTCCCCCAGGAATGGGGAGGGAATGGGGATGTAGTAACCTTCCCCTGGAGTGGGGTAGAAATGGAGATATGGCAGTATCCTTCCCCTGGAGTGGGGTGGGAATGGAGATTTTACAGTATCCTTCCCCTGCCACGCCCACCAAGCCATGTCACGCCCACCAAGCCACGCCTACAGAACCTGTAGTAAAAATTTTTGAATCCCACCACTGATTCTGTCCCATGTTTTTTACTTATACATGAATTATCCATGAAACATCATCTAACAATTTGCCATTGTTATACATTGTCACCTTCTGACTAACTGGAGATGCTGCAAAATTAATGGCTGTTATTGTGATTAACTGGAGAGGCACATCAAGTTCAGAGTAACTGATTGCAAGACAATATTGCTAGTATTCAGTAAACATATTATGATAGCTATTCTTCAGAATTTATACCTCCAAAAGTAGTAATGACAGTTTTGATTCTATTGATATTTATAATCAAGCTCTGATCACCTGATTGGACTTGTATTGTGCTGTACCCATGGTTACCTTTGGAGATGACTCAGAATTGACAACTGATACACAACCCAGAATTCCAATATAGGTAGTTCTTGGCTTTAACCACAGTTGGGACCACAATTTGGTCATAAGTTATTGTGAACATGTATCTAGGTACCCATGTGACTGTTTTGCTTAATAACCACAATTCTAGTACTCCAATTGTTTTAGAATTCCCACCCTTTCATGTTAAGTTTCCAAACTTCAGGCTCTGGGAGCCCTGCATGACTTGAGATGCCTTCAGAGGCTCTGGGCAAACTCTTGAGGAGATCCCAAAAACTGCAAAAACAGGCTTCAGGAAATAAAGCCTAGTGTGACTGGGAGCAGTCTTGGATCAGTTGCATAGGATCGGTTGGATCTCTGTACATCAGAAGAAAAACATCTGCAGAAATGCAGCGCATGATAAATTCTCAGGAGCTCTGTATGGTGGGGCAACTACCAACCATTCCCAAGGCTCATGTGCCTTGAAGAACAGTGCAAGACATTATTTGTGAGTGGCAACAGCAGAGCTAAAATTGATGTAGAGGGCTTGGGGGAGCAGCTGCAACAGTCATAACTTCAGGCAGGGTTTGAAACTTCCTTCATTTACTTGGTGGATAGTACTGAAGTTCTTAAAAGAGACATTAATGACACAAATTTTCCATATCTATAAAGATCACCACCAGGTAGAGAAAGGTTTTTCCTATGATATTCTATAGAAAAGAAAGTTGGATTTTGAAGAAGAAAAAGAGTATTGATAGTTTTTGAACTTTGGTATTAGATGGGATTCTTGAAAATAATGCGGATAGTCAAGAAAACAAACAGAATCATACAATAAATTAATCTAGCTTTTTCACTTGCAATACATACTGAAAAATAAAATAAAATTGCATTTACTTAATTGCCCATCTTTTTTCAGTTATATCACAATTATACCACAAGACCATCTTCAGTGTTGACCAGTAACAAGTATAACCACCCACTATAGAATCAAGTAAGTTTTGGAAAGAGACACACAAAAAGCAACACGGCAACTAGAGCTTTAAATGTGACCCCACATCCCTTTTGTTGACCAAAAACAAATACTTTTTATTTAAAAAAATACAAAAGTTGGCCTTTAACAAAGCAAAGCAAAGCAAAGCAAAGCAATGCAAAGCAAAGCAAAGCAAAGCAAAGCAAAGCAAAGCAAAGCAAAGCAAAGCAAAGCAAAGCAAAGCAAAGCAAAGCAAAGCAAAGCAAAGCAAAGCAAAGCAAAGCAAAGCATCTAGAATCATATTTATTGTCTTTGTTCCCATAAAAAGGAAAGAACATTTTATTTTAGAGACCCACAATTCGGAAAATTGTATTTTGTGAGTAACCATGACCACTACCAGCAACTATTTTTTGAACAGGAAACTCTCCCAAAGTGACCATTTTGTGAGTGTATTTATCATGATATGCTCCCAAATTCTAAATATATTCTCAGCTCAAAAGGATTGCCTATTCTTAGCTTACCTGATATACCTGAATGTCAATAAAAGAACTTGTTACATTTTTTCTTTGTCAATTCTTGGAAATACATTTTCTTTAATCTGATTGTATTGATCTTTATAATAAAATTAGCCATTTAGTTTAATTTTTTAAAGTATAGCATTTGGGCATTTCTATACTTATTTTTATTTATTTATTAAATGTATTTATTTTTTTTATAATTTTTTAAAATAAATACATTGAATAAATAAGATGGGCAAATTTATTGGCTGCCCATCTTACTATAAGGTAAGTTACTTGGGGAGTTTACAATATTAATACAATAATCTTGTATATTTTCTTAATTAAACATGGTAGAAATTTCAGCTTTTCAAAGCCTCCTACTAGTATCAAATATAATTTTGTACAATTGGAGCTCTTGTGCTAATTTTTTTCAGACTAACCAGAAATAAACCTATAAACTGTAAATATTAGTTCCTTCAGTAAATAAAAATAGTCTAAAAGTCTCCTCAGTCAGCATTTGCAGTCTCCATGTCAGCATTTCTTACCACTTTAATATAAAGAATTAATGTATTTTCACAGCCCAAGTACTTCATATAGCAATGGATATTTTAACTCTGTACTGTCAAGTAAAATACCAGGGGATTTACTAGATTTTCGATGTATCATCTTTTTATCTCCTAAATGTAATTTGGAAACTTCCAACTGACAATATAATTTTTAAAACTTCAAATTTTTTTAATGAAGTGAGACTGTTATGAAAGAACAGGTAACTCTCTGCAAGGATTGAGACTATTGTGCTTAATGCTGAAGTAATTATTTTAAAATTTGGCTACAACTTTTCATTCTACTGGTTTCACTATCTTTCCAGTGTTTCGCATTTGAAAATATTTACTTGTTATCTTGGTATAGGCAGCTGGTGACTTCACAAAAAAATAGTTTCAGTACTCTCTAGAACAGTGGTTCCCAAATTTTTTCAGTCCACCACCCCCTTGGTGCTACAAACTCATCCTCAATGCCCCCCACCCAGGGGCGGGATTCAAATTTCTGTGGGTGTGGCCTAATTTGAGGGTGTGGTAATGAGATTCGGTGGGCATGGCTTGCTGGTCACATGACTGGGTGGGCGTGGCTTGCTGGTCACGTAACTGGTGGTGTGGCTTGCTGGTCATGTGACTGGGTGAGCATGGTTTGGTGACTGGCAAACCAAATACAAGTGGTCCTCACTTAATGGCTGGTTGTTTAGCAAGTGTTCTAATTTATGACTGGCCTCCCCAGAGCTACTTGACCTGTTTTTGGAAGTTTGACAGCCATGCACACACATATACACATACTTCCTTCCAACACTGCTGGAGCAGGTCATTGGACTAGAATTGGCATAGCATCTCTGTTTAGATTCTAGTAGTGAATAAAATCTAATCAGAGATGCTTTGCCGATTCTTGTTGATTTGTTTTATTTGTATTTCTTTATTTTATGTTGCTGCATTGCATTGACACGTGTGTCCCTTCTTGTGCACAACCCAGAAGCTTTTGCGATTCTTTGCAGCAAAAATTACCAACCTCTGGCTTTGCTCTACTTTTCAAACGTGCCGGCACTGCCGCGTTCTAGGTGCCGGCCCCGCAGGTCCACCCCATTGAGCCTGCTGCACTGGAGGGACCCGCCCAAGCAAGTCTGAGTGGAGCAGTGCACCAAATCAATGGGGTGAGTCTGGGAGAGGGAAAGAGAGAGAAAAGAGAGAAAGAGAGAAGGAAGAAAAGAAAGAGAAAAGGGAAAGAAAGAAAAAGGGACAAAGAAAGGGGGCATGGAGGGGGAAGAGGCAGAGAGGGAGAGAGAGAGAGAGAGAGAGAGAGAGAGAGAGAGACCTGATGCGTCAGATTGAAATGAGGCCTAGTTTAGAGGCCCTTTTCCACACTGAAGCATCTTTGCCAGCACATTGAAACTTCTTTGGCTTCTATTAATTAAAGGTTTTGTGGACAAAACATGGCCAAGACTATCAGGAAGCTCTCAAATTTTGTTGAGGCTATAAACAGGATCCACTGGACCAGATATCCACCCTAAAAATTACTTTTCTCCAATGTATTACAGTGCCAATTCTGAAGAAGGCAAAACCAAAATGAACTGGTAAATTACAAGAACACACACACAAACACACACACACACACACACACCCTTCTAACCCTGCTGGAGCAGGTGATTGGACTAGAATAGATATCTCATTATATTTCTCCTCCCTCCCTCCTTCCTTCTTTATTTCTTTTTATTTCTGTCCCTTCCTTCCATCCCCCCCTTTCTTTGTCCCTTTTTCTTTATTTCTTTTTCTTTCTGCCCCTTCCTTCCATCCCCCCTCTTTCTCTGTCCCTTTTTTTCTTTCCCTTTCTCTTTCTCTTCTTCCTTCTCTCTTTCTCTCTCTCTCTCTTTCCTCTCTCTTTCGCTCTCTCAGGCTCACCCCATTGACTTCGTGCACCACTCCGTTCAGACTTGCTTGGGCAGGTGCCTCCAGTGCAAGGGGCTCAATGAGGTGGAACGCGGTGGCAGGATGTTTGAAAAGGAGACACTGCGTTCAGGGCGCCAACACTGCGTTCGGTGCACCACCCCGCTGCCCCAAACATGGCAGTGGGATGTTTGAAAAGGAGAGCAAAGCCACTCTCCTTTCCCAATGCTGCGTTCGGGGCAATGCCCTGCTGCCCCAAACATGGCGGCAGCGGGATATTTGTAAAGGAGAGCAAAGCCACTCTGGCTTTGTTCTCCTTTCCCAGCGCTGCGTTCGGGGCGGAGCTCCTTGCACCAGAGCGTGCAAGTCAATGGGATGATCCTGCAGGGCCTTGCCTCAAACGTGGCGGGGGCGGGATTTTTTCTCACCCCTGAATCGTGCCCTGCTGCTCACCTCCAGCACCCCCTGCCACCTCTTAGTGCCCCCCTGCTGGCTCCCTTGCCTCTCAGCATCCCCCTAAGGCATCCCGCCATCCCCCAGGGGGCGGTACTGCCCACTTTGGGAACCACTCCTCTAGAAGTTGCATATGTAAGCAATTTTTTCTAATTTTCTGTTTAAGCACAATTTTCTTTTGCCAGGCAACAATCAGATCCCACTAATTCCTACTGAATTTGAAGTGAACTAGATAATTGTTTCAAAAAATAAAAAGGGCATTGCTATCTTTGACATAAAATAAAACTACATCCAAATGTGCTTTTAAACAATGAGCATGCAAGCTGAAATTAAGAATGCATATTACTTTGTATGACTTAAATTTATTTTTGTTCTTTCATATGTAAATTCAGTGATACTTAGATCAATTCTAAGAAACAAATATACAGATAAAATACTTTTTATATACAGATAAAGAATTTGCCTATAAATTCTATAACATTTCCAAGGATCTGTCCAGTGCTAACAGCCTTCACCAAGAAATAAATAAATCCAGAGACGCCTCAAATGATATAAACTATAGTTAAGTATTGTTTGTTTATTTTATTTCACTGCAGCTGGATTCTACGCTATCTACATGTATGTTATAATAAAACTATTATTGAGCATAACAATTACCTCTAATAACAGATGCAATCGTTAAATAACCACACAGGTCATTAAACAGAGCATAAGGTGCCTCAAGAGTGGGAGAGACTCTGGGAGGTCTAACAAAGAGTTAGGTTCACCTGCCCAAGGCCTCCTGAACCTCAAGAGACAACCTGTGCTGTTTCCCACTCCTCAGACTTTCCCACTTAGGCCTGCTTCCCACCTACTTCTCTTCACTTACT
The DNA here is from genome assembly GCF_049901715.1 of Pseudonaja textilis. Taxonomy (NCBI): domain Eukaryota; kingdom Metazoa; phylum Chordata; class Lepidosauria; order Squamata; family Elapidae; genus Pseudonaja; species Pseudonaja textilis. Next base: position 211,205,153 of record NC_141991.1, on the reverse strand, counting down.
TTTTGAAGCTCTCTACAGCTCAGGAAGTCAGGGTAGGAGGAGGCCATACACAGAATAGTTAGGAGGACGAAAGAAAAAAAAATAAAGCAAAATAATCCAGTGGGACTTCTGAGTGGAAAAAATGACTGTCTAGTCAGTTTCTAAGGGATGTACTGAGGCAAAATTAGTATCCAAGTGGCAAACAGATCTTCTCCAAACAAGATGAGAGATTACCCACTTTAGCTCCAGAAAGCAGCTTCTCACAGGGGAACACACAATATCATACAAGATCTGCAGGAGCTCTGTAGGTATCTTGATAATAGAACATTGGGAGTTGTAGGAGAAGACATTGTGCTCATAGCCTCACATGGAGCTAGGGACACTGGTTTCACCTAATCCACTTCCTAGAGCACGTTGGAATGGAGAAATGTTAAAGTGTATAGAGATCTTCCAATTAGCAGAGCACTTTAAACTGCTCACTTTTAACCAATGGGAAATATTATTCAGGAGTAACACTATTTGGCAGATCAGTTGACTTTTTACTCAATGTCATTAGCGGAAAGTAATCACTTTTCAAACATGACTTCACCTTCAAATTGAACAGTAAAAATGTTGTGTTATGGAAATACATAGGTAACAGTGAAATATATAGGTAACAGTCTGACATTTTCCCAAAATATGTACTCAGCCGTTCAGCAAGGGAATCATTTAATATACACAAGTCCAAGGAAAGAGCCACTTCTTTAACACAAAGACCAGCTAAGTTATTTCCAGAAGGCTCTGGTCTGCATTCTAAATGGAGAGGCATAGATATTAAATATAATAATTTGCATCTCTCTGAGATATAGCAAAGAAGTTTCTACCAAGAGTTCCAAGGGCAGAAGGGATATGCAATTTTTTTACTTATTGCTAATTAGAATTGCTATACCCCCTTCAGATGTTTTTTTGAGATGTCTACAATGGTTAATAGTCAAGTCACTTGCAAAAGAAGAATATGAAAATCAGATAGATACTTGAAAAACAGATGATCCTTAAAACAGGCAAACCATCCTGCTATATTCCAAAAGTAAATTGGCAGTTTCTTCAAAGAGATTATGTAATACCTTGGGTATACAATGTTCTACTTCAAACTTTTTAGGGAAGTCATCCTCAAATAAGCCTTATCTAATTCATGGTTAATGATGTAGTCCTACAAGTCAAGATCTGCAAGTTGAAAAAGAATCTTGGATGTGTTTTAAGCCCTGGGGTTCTGCTTCCTGATGTTTTTGCAATGGTTCATATGCCTTGTCAATCACCCCAAATTTTGCATGATTTGGCAATGTCATAGGATTTCAGCAAGTTTCAAAATTATTATTTATATTAAAAAAGAAATATTTCAACATGTGCTTTGCCACTTCATAGCATTTGCACATTTGCACAACCTGCGAGGAGGACGTGTTTAAAAGACATTCATGCCAACTCTTGCATTACTTAGAGCAGGGGTGTCCAACCTTGGCAACTTTAAGACTTGTGGACTTCAACTCCCAGAATTTCTGGGAGTTGAAGTCCAAAAGTCTTAAAGTTGCCAAGTTTGGACACCCCTGACTTAGAGCAACAAAATCCCTCATGATTGTGTCCTTCAGATATCAGCCAACATTATTTCTATATAGTATTTTTCCTTAAAAGTGAATAAGGAAATGCAGTCATTTAAAACAATTTTTCTTTGTTCTGATGACAATGATGAAGCCTTAACTTTATTCATCAGAAATTTTATAAACATATTGGATAATTGTGACTGACATGGTTAATGCAGTATCAGAAAGGCAGATATACCTAAACTACCTTTAATTACTAATTTAAAAGGCAGTATGTTGCATTCAATTATATATTCTTATATCACCTTGTTATACTTTAGGAAGATACAAAATACAACCTCTTAGTTAAATTATTATATTGCTTTTGTGCCAAATATTGTTTATTATAGATTGCTAAAATACTGCTTGAAAAGCATATGTAAAGTTCCCTTAGAGTACAATTATATGGAAACCTGCTAACTTTTGAGATGGTAGAAAAATTGTTTTAAAATTAAATTGCAGGTGGCTGACAGCCCTGTGTTCAAAATGATCTACAGAGACTTGCAAGCAAGGTATATGATTTATTCACCATGGAGTTGAGGGACACAATACCTTTAAAGTGAATGCTTCAGTTAACACAAACACTTGGCTATATTAAAAAGTATATACTTGTTTTAAGTATTCTAAGTTCTAGTTTTGCTTACATAATCAAACCACGCAATATGTTCAAAATATGAAATATTCTCTAATGGTTATTTTCTAATTTAATTCATCACTTGCTGACCTAAAAATAACATGTTGCCATGCAGATTGAGAATTCATGCTACCATTTAAAGCCCTTGGTAGAATTCCAATAGATTTATATTCCCCAAACTCACAAAAATATGAATAGAATGATTGTACCTAAATATATAAAATATATTTTTTAATTTCCAGTGAATGGCTAGAAGAGGCGTTGGTAGACTTAACGGTGAACACCCTTTCTAGACCCACTATGAGAGTCCAGCATTGGGTATAACTCCACCCTCTTATGACGTGAGATGAGTCTGCCACTATAAAAGGTTCGCCTCTGCTAAGAGCCCCAGCTTTTCTGGCAAAGTATCTTGACAGACTAGGATTGTCTCTGGGATATAAACAAATAGAATGAGCGTACAACCGCCTCCCTACCCAAGAATACTAGACCAGACGGCCACAGGGTGGGGCTGGACTCTATCGCAGCGGGTCTAGAAAGGGCATTCACTGTTAAGTCTACCAACGCCTCTTCTCCGTCATGCATTGGGACATACCAAAGCCTGCATGCCCAAGGGAGGGACTCGGCTGGTCCTCTTAATCCGACCCAGGAACCACTCGCTGGAGTACCCTTCATCCAAATGCAGCCCGTGCAGATGCAAAGGAGTCCAGCCGGTAATGTTGCACGAACGGGGAAGGCAAGGTCCATGTAGCAGCTCTACAAATTTCTTTGATGGGAGCCTGTGTGGCCCAAGCTGCCAAAGTCACTGCGCACCGGGTAGAGTGTGCAGTCAGTTTCGTGGGAGCTGGCAAGCCAAGAGTTTCATATGCAGTAGAAATGCATGCTCTGATCCACTACTCAACATGGGAGATGAAGCCTTAGACCCCAAGAAGACAGGTTGAAAAGACCCAAACACTGACTCAGTTTTGTGAAAAGGTGCAGTTTCTTTGATATAAATCCTGAGTGCCCTTTTCACATCCAATGTGTTCCACTGACGTTCCAATGTTGGGGTTTGGGACAAAAGTCAGGGAGAACAATGTCTTGAGCTCTGTGAAACCAAGAGTTAATTTTTGGTACAAATGAAGCGTCCAGGCGCAAAACCACCGGTTGTCATGAAACATACACAAATCTGGCCTTACTGAAAGGGCAGCTAATTCAGACACCCTCCTGGCTGACATAATAGCCACCAAGCAGGATACCTTCAGAGTTAAAATACGGAGGCCTACCATTCGTAAAGGCTCAAAAGGAGGGCCCAAGAGAGCTTGGAGAACCTTAGGCAAGTCCCAAGTGGGATACCTATGCAAAATGGGTGGTCGCAGATTTGAGGCTCCCCTCAGAAATCTGCGGATTGAAGGGTGGTGGGAGAGGGATGTTACCTATCCCATGAAATTACTGAAGCTAAAGCCGACACCTATCTGCGGAGGGTGTTAGTCATGAGTCCCTTGTCCAGCCCATCCTGGAGAAACTGAAGGATCTCCGGAACAGATGCTGAAGAGGGGTTCTGGGCTGTCTCTGAGCACCAGTCACTGAATTTCCTCCAAGTGTCATCGTAAAGTTGGGTTGTAGACTTTTTACGTGAAGCCTGTATTGTATTAATTACACTATCCAAAAGGTTGGCCTCCTTCAACAACTTCCACTCAATCGCCAAGCGGTCAACTGGAACCACTGGGGTTCCAGTGTAGAAGGGCCCCCTGACTGAGAGAAATCTGAGAGAACAATTTCAATGCAGCAGATCATCTTCCCAAGCAACTGGGACAGGAGGAAGAATGGAACGGAGTGACTAAGTCAAATTCTGTTGATCAACTCTTTGATGCTGTCCTGTCAGTCCTGTGAAAGGAAGACTTCGCAGCTGACTGTGTCGATGATGACCCTGAGGTGCAACAGTCGGGTCATTGGAAAAAGATGGCTCTTGATCGGGTTGATGGAGAAACCATGTTCCTGCAACACCTGCATCATGATTTGAAGATCTCGTTCAGCCGCCTGGACGGAGGTAGATTGAATCAGAATGTCATCCAGGTAGCATTGGACCCTCACAGGTAAGGCTCGAAGGAGGGCTCCCAATGCTGCCAGGACCTTAGTAAAAACCCTTAGTGCCGATGAAAGGCCAAATGGTAGGGCCCGGTATTGGTAGTGCTCACTGCAATAAGAAAGACTGAGGAACTGGCAATGGGGAGGCCAAATTGGGATATGGAGGTAAGCCTCCGTGAGGTCTATGGAAGAGAGGAGATCACCCTCTCAGATGCTCTAAAGAATAGAATGTAGGGTCTGCATCTTAAAATGTCTGTATGGGATGAATTTGTTCAGGAGCTTGAGATCAAGGATTGCTCTCCACCACCACCCCCGAGGCCTTTGGGATAACAAAGAGGCGGGAGTAGAAGCCGGACCCCCGCTGATCCCATGGAACTCTTTCTATGGCTCTGATATACATCAGGTGATCGATAGCTGAGACCATCAGGGCCCGTTTAGATGTGTCACAAGAGGCAGGACAGCTGACAAAAAAACATGGGGGGGGGGGAGAAAAATTCAAGTCGAAGGCCCAAAGATGTTGTACTGTTGACCCACGCATCATTAGTTGATTTCTCCCATCTGGATTTAAAAGGGTCACACGACCTCCGATAGGAGGGGAGTGGATGCAGTTACTTAGAGCACCTGGATGAAAGACCTCCTCCCCCTCAAAAGGGTCGCTTACCCAAGAATTGTTGTTGTTTGGGTTGTCTTGCTGTTGTTTCCGATGAGGGGGATATGTTGTCTGGTTGAGACTGAAGTGAAGGGTGTTGACTGGCCTGAAGGTTTGCGTTCTGGGGTACGTGGTGCGTCGAAAATCTGATCCCTTGGAGGAAGTAGACAGCACCTTTCTCTTGTCTCATATTTCCACCACATATGGCTCTAAGCCTGTTCCAAAGAGGTTTTCTCCTTAGCAAGGGACCACCACCAACTTCCACTTATGCCTGGAGTCGGTCTGCCAGTTGCGCATTCACAGCAGGCGCCTGGCAGACACAGAAGAGGCCATTGCCTTTGTGGTGAATTTGGCGGAGCTTAAAGTGGCGTTGGCGGTGAACTCGGCTGCCGCTATTATTTTGTTGAGGTCCTGGTGGGACGTAACATCGGCAATGGGAACTCTGTCCTGAAGTTGACGCAACCAGCGAATAGACAACCTGGTAAAAAATGAGGTGGTGGTGGAAGCTTTCACGGCCCAAGCTGCGGCCTGGTGTGTGCGCTTCAGAGTTTGTTCTGACTTTTTGTCCTCCAGTCGTAAAACATCCTCCGGTTCCGTAGGGGTACCTGAGGAAGCAAAGGTGGCTACCACCAGGGAATGTACTGCTGGGAGAGCTAATGCATTAGCCAAGGCGGGACCTACATTAAAGAACCTCTTGTCCTAGGAAGAAGGGTGAGGCCCTGACAGGGGGTTCTCACACTGGTCCTTTACGACATCCAAGAACAACAAGGGAGATGGGAGAACCTCATTTTGGACCACCAGTTTGGAGAATAGTGCGTCTCTCTGGCTCAAGAGGCCAGTCTGTGGTTCCGGGGCCATCTCTTCTGGTCTGTAACTAGAGCCTTCTGTAGTAAGGGCCGAAACAAGGAAGGCTTGAAGACAGCAGTTGTGGATGGTTGTTCTGGTTTGGTTTCCTCTTCGTTGGAGAGGAAAGGGTCTTTAATTTCCCCCTCTTCCTCCTCTGAGGAACTACCCTGTTCAGAATGGTAAGAGGATCCCCTGTCATCCTGTCCCTCCCAGCTATAAAAATGATGAGGGGTGTACATGGCTTCCGAAATGGAAACCTCATTCCGTGGGGGAGGATTACTCTGACAGAAGGAAGAAAAGATACCCGAGCCTCCATCCAGGGGGTGGAGGGGGTGTTTGAGACCTTCAGCAATGCCCTGTCTGACTGCCACCAAAACTACTTCCTGGATGTCTTGGGGCCTGTTCTCCTGGGAGGAACTATCATCTGGAACCCAGTCACAGAAGGGATAAGGTTAGCTTGCTCCCTAAACCTGTAAACCCCCAAAGGGCAAATCCTGCTGAGGGTTAGGTGTAGCTGTGTTGTAGGTGGTGGCCTGTAAGAAGGGCCTGACAAACTCAGGTCCTGGGGTAGGGCCTCATTCTGCCTTTCAGGTGACCAATTCCATAGATGGCTAGCCGGACTTCCATCTGCCCTCTCTGTGCCTGCAGTTCTTGTAATTGTTGAGCATTTTTTGTGAATTGTTTCTCTAAAGCCTCATGTCTTCTCTTTTCTGACCTAAGTTCAGATTTGGAGACCTTCTTGGGGGCTAGGGCCCTGGCCTTGATCTTTGCTGTGGCCTCCCTGTTGGCTGAATGGCCTCGTGGTCGTTTTCTTTTCATAACCCTTTTGGGGGCTTGAGAGGTCTGAATGCTCTGCATGGCTGATGGTCCTGGCTAGGCCCAATCTATTTCCATTGCTCAAGGAAGAAACACCAGAGGTGCTGTTAGCTCCTCCTGGTGGTGTTTTCCGAGCTAAATGGCCAGGAGAGAGATAGGATCACTGCCTCAGGACCCATTAAAAAATGGCAACCGGAGGAACTCAATCACAAAATGGCCACCAGCCATGAAGCAAGGGACCTTGAGGCCTTCAATGATTCCTGTTGCACCTTTGAATCCCTGGGGCTTCGTGCTGTGGCCTTTGTTTGGCAATTTATAATGGCCGGATTAATATCTTCACAGAAGGAAGATTGCCCCTCCAATCGATGCAGCAGTAAAAGGGAGGTTGGTTGGGATCGGGCCTAATTGCTCCAGAGACCACAAGGGCAGCTATTGTAAAACTTTGATAGTTTATGGCCTAATAAATCTTCCGAAAGACTTGTGCAGCCTCGGGAGGTTTTTACAAGCCGTGCGGCCCAGGGAAAAGCTGCATAGGATGCTGTAGTGATGTTAATTACCCTCTAGCAAGTCTGAGGGAGATTCCGTGGCGTTTTGGCCAATCACACTTCCTGTCTGCGTGTCAGTGCATTGCTGAGGCAGCTGCAATTGGAGGAGAGCAGATCCCCACTCTCCTCATGAGCGAAGCTCTACCAGAGCTCTGGGAGCTTCTCTCGATCTTGATGATTCTTTTTTTCAATGCTTTTGTTTTGAGGAATGCTAATTAACTCAGCATCCAGAGACAATAGCTCATATGTCCAAGAGCTGAGTCGAAAAGCTGGGGCTCTCAGCAGAGGCGAACCTTTTATAGTGGCAAACTCAGCTCACATCATAAGAGGGTGGAGTTATACCGAATGCTGGACTCTAGAGCAGCGTGATGGAGAATTCCCTGCTTGTGAGCTATGGCATCTAAACTGGCAGATAGGAGCAAAAAGTAGGGAAGGAACTATGGAATTTATTACTAGAAAGTTAATGAAAGAAAGGAATTATTCAAGAGTGTTAGAAACATTCAAAATAGAGCTAAGAAACTCACATAGAATTACAGCTGCTTCAAGATATAACAAAATAGTCAACATGTTACTACTTTAAAAAGTAGAATGTCAATACTTAGAAGGCATTAACCACATAATCCACAATACAGAGATATTTGTTTAATGTAAAAAATAAATATGTTAAATTTCACTAAAATCAGTTCAAAGTACAGGTGGATGACCGGTATCAGACCAGTTATTAAATTAATTTGGTAAAATATCAGCAAATTGTATCCAAATAGTCCTCATTTATCATATACTTCATGCATTTACTTGTAGAGATGTTCATGCAAGTAAAATGGGAAAAAAAGAACACTGGAAAACTAATAATTTATGTTTACCCAAAAAATGACATTCACATAAGCATTTATATTCAGAAAGAACTTCTTTTTAAATAATATATAGTTGTATTAGTATAGTCAGAAAGTTTACAGCCTGATATGCATACAATTGTTATTCCTCTTTTTAAAATGTTTAAAGTAAAAGCTATATTTTGCAACCTAAAAGGAACTAAGGAAACAGAACAAGTGAATCAAACATCATGATTACATCAGACTATTGTATACCAGTCATTTAAAGTCAAGGATTATCAAGTAAGCTTCTGAACTGAATCAGAAAGTGAGTTCCGATGCTTCATTTGCATGCAGTGCTGAGAAATCCTATATAATAGGATCAAATTTCTGAATTAGAAATCCACATCAAAAAGATTGCAAATCAAAATCAAATCACTAAATCATTTCTGATTTTGCCTGCTTTCATCCTTTTAACTTGCCAACAATGACTTTTTGCAGAGGTATCTCTGTATGAAAGAATGAGGAACATAACCCTAACTTTAAAACAATTATGTTAGATGTTGTTAGAACATCTGTGTAAACACTCCACTGCTGATCTGAAAATTGTCTTCTTTCAAGAAAAGAACTTCAAAAAGAAGAGATTAAAAAAAACTTCTAAAGGAAAAAAAGAGGACTAGGATTCAATCAAAACTAAGGTTCTGTTTTGCAGTGGAAGTATTAAAAAGTCTGGCAAAGATAAGGCATTTATTTTATCGGCTGTTGCTGCTGATAAAAATGTTTGTACTTCTCTGTAGGAAATTTAGATTAAAAGGCTGCAGTGGATATCACTAACTTTTTACATTATTCTACATTCAAATTAAAAAAAATCAGTTTGCTACAGCAGGTAGGAGTCCGTTTCTTTCTGGGAGTTTGTCACAGAGAAATTCAGACATCTAGATATCTCATTTTTGTTACCTGAGAAGTGCAACCCAAGTACAAGAGATAAAACAAAGTTCTTTTAGATGTTTCATGAACAGAATTTCCCACAATGACAGCAAGGCTACTCTGACCCAGTAAGAGGTAGAGTATTAGAAAAGGGACTTGTGAAAGAAGAAATTTGGGGAAACAGAGAGAGTTTATGGAGGTGGAATGAATAGCAAACCAAGATGACTCTAGACAGCACTAGCTGTTGAAGATTTGTAGTTTCCAGGTGAGCTCAGACTGAAATTCTTAGAAGTGGTGATGAGTAGGAGTCCAGACTATTGAAAAAAGGAGGTACCTTGAAGAAAACAACCCCCAGTCCTAGGGGAAGAAAATCAGTCACCATAATTAACCTTTCTTATATCTAAGTAGGAAGTGAGTGGAGAAAATAGAAGTACCATGATTGCAGTTAGCTGACATGTCTACACATATAATGAGACAAGCTTTATCAGAAGCAAAAGGTTTTACACACACAGTAGAGAATCCTTTATTTCATAATGCTTGAGTAGAGAATAACTCAATCTTTTGGTTCATTAGAGGTAGACAAGATGGAAAATAAAGTTGGTTACCTAGTTGTAAATGCCTCTTGCAAAGGAATACTGATTAGAACTGATAGTACAAACCTGTTTTATTTGCTTTCTCATGTTAAGAAAAGCATCCACAAAAAATTTTTGAATTTATGTTGGATCAGATCCCACAAACACCCTAAAAACCTATGACAACCTAGTTTTAGAAGTGGGATACAATGATACATAACAGTATTGGGAATCAAACCAAGACAAATAAGGAGGAAAAGTAAGGAATTTGCATCCATGCCACGCTAATAAGATTCAGAAAATTTTGCAAACTCTGTAGAAGAAGAAAAAGTCTAATTACCAAAAGTATTGATAAATTCAAAAGTAGATATAGCTAAGTGAAACCTACGGGATAAGGGGAGGAATCGGTATAGTCCTCCATGGATGACCACAATTGAGCCAAAAATTCCTGTTGCTAAGTGAAATATTTGTTTGCCCCATTTTACAACATTTCTTGCCACAATTATTAAGTGAATCACTGCAGCTGTTAAAGTTAGTAACCCGGTTGTTAAGTGAATCTGGCTTTCTCATTGGTTTTGCTTGTCAAAAAGGTCGTGAAAGTTGATCATATGACCTTGGAACACTGCAACTCTCCTAAATATGAACCAGTTGCCAAGAATCTGAATTTTGATCACATGACCTGGGGATGCTGCAACAGTTATAATTAAAAATGGTCATAAGTCACTTTTTTAATGCTGTTGTAACTTTGAACAGTCACTAAATGAACTGTTGTTGTAAGTCGAGGACCATCTGTAGTGGTTTATCAGAAAAAACTCTTTTCACCAAAAAATATGTGATAAATTAGCAGTCCCAATCACACATGTGCACACACAAGAAACAGAAATTTGGGGGGAGTGGACACACACAAAATAAGCAGTTCCAGGTTGTGATCCAAGCTGTTTTAGAACAGGCTGGAGAGGTACAGTAATTCCTATACTACTACTTGAAAACCTAGAAACATCACTTGCCCGATTAAATTCTTAAATTGGAGAAAGATAATCTTGTAGCTTGGAGAGCTAAGAATGGGATCCAAAATTTGGAGGAGTTACTCCTAAGAAAAAAGCAATTCTCAAAAAGCAGAGCTTCTTGAAGCAAAAGCAAATATATAACTGAAAAATATTGTGTCAAAACAAAATGTTAGGCTAAAGTTTGCCCCAAGAAAAGATCCATACCAAGGTCTCCAACACAATTCCAGGCAAAAAGTAAAAAAGGTGCCCACAGAAATGAGTAGCCAGAAAACAGAAAGCTTCTTAGCCTTTAACAGTGCTGTTTATTTTTAATGATATATTTTGTTGTTATTTTTTCTAAATTGTTTATTATCATTTAGAGTCTCATTGTTTCTTGGATAGCCTTATAAATTCATGAAATAAATAAATGAGGCTCTTCCTTCCCTCCCTTATATTTAAACCTATGAAAATATGTATTATACCTTACCAGGCATAAATTAGTTTACGTTGCCACAAATCCACATGGATTATAGTTTATAAATGTTCTTAAATAAATTCACAAACTCTAAATAAGAGCTTCTTAATGGGATAAACTTCTTAAACTACCATTGATAGATTTTGGGGGAAGGTAATGAATTTGAATAGAATTTATACAACTTTTCACTATTTTGTTTTATCCATTTGAACACATTTTCTGAAACGGGTCCATAGACTTCACTAGACATTTCAAGAGGTCCATAGCACAAAATATTAAGAACCTATGCTTTAAATTAATATCGGAATAAAGTGGTACCTACTAGGTAATAAAAAACTAGATATAGACAAATATTGTTTTTCTTAGCTTTAATTTCCCTACTGGGAAATTTCTGAAAACCTATAATTGATTTTAACAATATTTTATAGTGGTTTTGATGTAACAGTCAATATATTATGCAAAGAACCATTATTTACATTATTATAACTAGTAACAGTAATTTAAAAATATATATATATATAAGCCAGAGGTGGTATTCAGCAGGTTCTGACCAGTTCTGGAGAACCGGCAGCAGAAATTTTGAGTAGTTCAGAGAACTGGCAAATACCACCTCTGACTGGAGATTTTACAGTATCCTTCCCCTGCCACACCCACCAAACCATGCTCACAGAACTGGTAGTAAAAAAATTGAACCCCACCACTGGTATAAACTGTTCATTAGTATTTGAAAGCATCCATATCTACTTTTAGCAGTTTTCTGATTATTTCATCTATAAAAAAAATTATTTTCTATGAAACATTTAAAACCACTTACAGCATTAAGACACCTACAATTTAGCATAAAATATAAACAGTAATAAATCTGATGTTTACAATTACCCATAAATTAAAAATTAGATTAAAAATCTAAAGAAGACCAAACCATATAACAGTAAATAAACTAGCATATTGTTTTGACAGCATTTACTTTAGAAATGATGATTAGTATTGTCATAAAAATAATTCAATAAAAGAGGAAAACAGGCAAACCACAAGCAATAAATTCTACTTTAAGATCAGAGGTTTATTTCATGAGCAATTTAGAACATGAACAGCCATTATAACACAACTTATATCAATAACTCATTGTAATGAGGTCCACTGACATGGCTGAGTCCGGCAAGGAGTAGCCATGGCCAGTGGCCCTGAACGCATCCCAAAACATTCTTTTTATATTTTTCTGCACGCATTTCACAACTTATTTCTCTGTTCTTTCTTATTGACAGTCAGTCTCCATATATACCCGTGTACATCTCAAACTTCTATCCATCGGCTACTTTTTGTTCCCTATTTCTCACGGTTTTCAAAACTATGTACTTTGCAAAATCGCATTCAACAGCAACAGCTCAGCAGGATTATAAATAATTCTGGTACATTTTGAAATCATCCTATCTAAAACTTTGGTTCATGTTTTTTATTCTGAGGTCTGCTATCATCAAAAGGCCTTGTTGCATCTGATAGATCAATAGCCTATTTTTTTCTTCCCACAGTATGAATAGTATACATTTGAACAAAAATAAATGCACTAAGTGGTTGAATTTTCCCTTCCTTTTGTGTCACTGTAGTTTTTAAGCCCCAACAAAAAGCCTTTCCTCCATAGGTGGAGATCACAAACTTCAAATCCTAGGATAGCCTGCTGACAACAATAGGAAGATGACTTAAGGAATTCCACTTGCTAGTATTTAATCTTTCTGTATGTATTAGAATATTCACATACATCCAATCCAATCTGTTGTCTGTGCCTGTACACTGATTTATCTATGTACACACATGCACATATATTTGCAAGCACAGGACTATTAATTATGCTGAGATATATAACATAGTATAATTTTTATATTTTGTTGGTAAGTTTTCTTGTGCTGAAATTTTATTAAACAGAAAAATATTAATTGAAAACTATTAAAAAAACAATAAGAATAAGTTGTACTGCTGCCCACATGCCTGCATACAGAAATAATGTATTTTACCAACTTAACCAGTGTGTGTGTGTGTGTGTGTGTGTGTGTGTTTATACATACATACATACGAATGAATGAATGAATGTTTGTTGTAATTACCTATCATTTACTAAAGAATGGAAAGCAGTTTTAGTGCAGTAGCTACCAGACATCTAGTATCCAGGAAAATCTGCTATGTTCTTATGTAAAAGATTCAATAGATTGAGAAACTTCATATAAAATATGCAGTCTCTGAGCCCATACAATTTATTGTATGCACAGAGATAGAATTAGAAATTTCTCCTATTTTATAACAAATGTAATCCTATTTTGTTATAAAGAGTTCTATCTGGCAAAACTATAAATTATTGTTCAAAGCAATGCCAACATGCTTTGCTAAAGCCCATAAGAAAGTCCCAGAATGTACTGGGTTGAAATAGAAGAATAGGATGCGACTACATATCAAAATTGAGTTTTGCAACAGGCAAAACTATATGCAGAATGAAATGTGGTTTGGGTATTCGCTCACAATTTTGAAATGTCTCAAGATTTTTTAAAAAATAGTTGAATATGATTTAGTAGCAAGAGAGACATTTCTCTCAAGAACACAAAATTTAAAAGATTACACAAATTTTGAATTCTGATACAATGTCAAGCCATGAATTCAAAAGATATAGCCATGAATTCAAAAATCTATTATTCTTATCACTATTATATATCAAAGTTCTTAAAAACCATTAGCAATCTTCTAAATGGAGTATATAGCGAATGTTGAAATGCTGGATCTCTAGGTTTCAACTCCATGATCCCTAACAGTCCTCTAAGTGGCTTTTTAGTAACAAAATATAAATTCATCAGACAATTGTTTTGATGCTACTTAAAAAAATTTGAACTTGAAGGTGTGCTATCTGTTTTTTGCCTCCATTACAGGAAAAAAATGCACAAAATAATCACGAATAATAGTGGTCATCATCTTTCATTCATTACTGTAAATTTTAAAATTACAATAGCATTGCAAAATTGCTATGATCAATAGACTGCTTTACTGAAAATATGTGACGGTAACATTAAACTAGCTTCATTAGATACCAACTGCTTTATATTTAAACAAAAATAAGTCAATGGAATGAAAATGTATAAACAGAGTTAGAAAGACAATCAGCCTAATAAGAAAGTTTTATTACCGCTATGCTATATCTGAAATAGAATGAGGTATAAATTAATCAGGAGAAAAATTATGATAGATTCTATCTTCCTTAAATGAATTACCATGCTATTTCTTTAATTTGTACAATACGTTTCCTTTTATCTCAATATCCTAAAAAGTAAGTATTTATTTTTAAACATTATATACATCATAAACTATATCTTCATCAGAATTGAATTTCTGAACACCTGAAAAAATATTTCATACTTGTTCATATTATTCCTATAACATTTGAAACAAAACCTATTCCGTTTCAGCAAATGTTTGATATTATATAGCATATATTGTAGATGTTTGATGTTCCATTGAGATGTCTGTCAATAATTTTTGAAATAAAATGCTGACATATACTGCCATGATTAGAAAAATGGAAAATAAAAGCAAACATTTACCTTGAACAAACACAAAAAACTGTATTGTATGCCACATACACCTCTAAAGTCATTGATACTGCTGATTTTTTTAAAACGATGTAGTAAAATATCACTACATATCAATAATATTAATGACAAGAACACTGAGTTTGTTTTCTGTAAAAATTACTTGGCATAACACTAACCAAGGCTTCCTATAATCCTCCGATTCTGTTAACACAATAGAAAAAGAGCAGATTTCTTAATGTATTAAGGCAGAAAAATCAACTTTAAACATAACTTGAAGTTATCACCTTTATTCAAATATGAAGCTAAGACTACTCTGAACCATTAATATAATTACAACTGAATACACATAAATATACTTGCAATTTGGAACTCCAGACATTTATTCTAACAAAGTACTTATTCTTGAATGTTTCTATAAGAAACAAAAACCAGTCATGGCAAGAGAAAACAAATAATGCCAGTATACTCTATCTAAACAATAAATAATTTTAAAATTAAACAGCTCAATAACATTTTGATACAATTTGACTATTTGTAGATCTGTTTGACAATATTTTGTATATGGTGTTCTATTTTTTGTTATAAAATGTAAGTTATGCTTATTTATTGAAATTAAATATTTATTATTAAAATAAGACAAATTATTTCATATTATAGGAATTCATGTATCTAAAAGCAGCAACTCTATATGAGAAACTATGTTTTTAATGAAAAAGTAAAACTAAAATAGAAGCAGCACCTTTCTTCAGTATAATTTTTTAAATATATTAAATGCCCATCTTACATTCTTTTGGGAATGGAAAACTGCATTTTAAGGGCAAAATAATAGAATGCTGAAGAAGATTTACAGTATTCAGGAAATCAACTGTGCCCTAACTGCTCTCTTACACAAACACATCACAATCTATTCTCTCAATTTACTGACATATCTACTTTTTCTGAATCTGTCTCTTCTCTTCACCAATGAGTAGCTATGAGTGAACTTTAAACTGATATTCTCTTTCCATTGTGTGCTCTGACAATACTTCTCCATATTGCAGCTACTTTGATTCTGCAAGATAAAATAAATTCAGCAAGAGTACACCAGTACAATTATAGCAGCAGAGAAAAGTCAAGGAGCTTCACCCCTTTCAGTTAAAACTAAATCTATCAAAAGCTCCTTAAAATAAAATAATACTGAAGACTTTTAGTTTAAAACTTGGATAAAATGATCTGAAAAGTGCTAAAGTGAAGCTACTGTCTCTATGCTATTCTTATCTGTACTTAAAAAGTTGAAAACATCATTTACTAGTAATAATTAAGAGTATTGTATATATCAAGACAAAAACAAAGGATAACTGTAAATAAAATACAACAAATAGTGGTTTCTGATTTCTGGAATATAATCATTTCTAGGTTTATAGAACTGAATATGGAAATGAAGATAAATTATTATGGCAAACCTATTTCACTGAACATAGTTCTTAGAAAAATCCTGTTTCTGATTAATAAAGCCAAACATGAAATCTAAAATAAAAACAGTATTTCTTATGACATTTACTTGCTTTAAAATATCACTCCATGTATAAATAGAAATAATGAAAAGAACTGTGGCAAAAAAAGCATATACACAACAGCTAATTTTAAAATTACATATTAAACTACAATTTAACTAAGAATGTTTAATATTTAAGGTCATTAGGATTTACTTTTTAAAAGTATATCCTGTTCTGCTCTACTAGCACAACAAAGGCAGAATTTATAGTATATAGTATATTTATAGTATATACTACTAGCACAACAGAGGCAGAATTTATAGAATGATAAATTACACATACACCAACATATATTAATTTTTTTCAGAAGGAAATATATGCTTGATATTGTATTTTCTTTAACTTAGTCACTTGGTATACTATATAGGTAATATGTTTGTCAATGGCATATGAATTTAATACAATTGTTCTCGTAAAATTATATCTCTATATAAAACCTTGGTTATCCTTGTTGTCCTAAACTACTTTTATATTTTCCTGTTTTCCTTTTTTAAGCTTTTTCATGTTCAAGTTCCCTACAATATGTGAATATGAAGTCACGAAGATACTAAATTTCATGAAAAAATGGTGCATTACCATTATAACATCTAATTGGGTAAGAAAAAAGCTTACCAGAAAAGCATCTAACAATCACTTCTGAAACACATACACATTCTTGAAACTGATCCCAACTTTTATTGTTAACAAGGCCTTCTAAAATATGAATACATAATACTTTATCAAATTGAACGTTTTCATAATTTCCTTTCACTATTTTGTGTAAGATACGTTTCTTTCATTGTGGGCTACAGTACTATATGCATTCTAGCAATTTTGCTACGTGCTTTGATAAAACTATATGCTATGCAATATTGTTGCAAAAGTAAGTTTTAACTACTACAATTACTTTTTTTTTTAAGTTAACTTTTCCTGTTAACTTTTAACAGGGAATTAGGCCACTCCTATCTACCTATCTTACTATAAACAGTGCATAACAAGAAATTAGATAAGTACTATAATACTGCAATTTCTTCAGCCCTCTATTATACTATCTATTTCCCTAACTATAAATGTAATAAAGCTCTTACAAGCACTACAATAAAATAAGGTATCTCATATTGGAAATATTATTTCTGAGGAAACGCATGTTACAAAAATTACATAAGGTAAATTCTTTGGATACATATTGTTGATTTTATGCCTTCTAAAGCCATGATCAAAACTGAAAAATCATTCTAGGTTGCTGCCTTTTTCACAGTAGCATTCTCTTTTTATGACAATTAACTAATGACGACTATCAGTTCATCATCTGTTGTTGTACTCATGCATTAAAAAAAAACATTTTCTATTGTTTCCATTTCTACTTTGAATAGAAATAGTTTATCATGCTGATATTACACAGTAATGCTGATGTCTCTTCAAGGTCTCTATAGTGTTTCTACAACACTAGGTAACATAAGTACTCCAGATACAGGAACTCCTCCCTAACCTAATTATTAACCTAGTTCCCTAAGAAAAATAAGCAAGCAATTATTGTTTTTTATTCTCTTGCAGACAGAAGCATTTTGATTGTGAAGACCATGGGGTCCTTTCTCTCGGCTTCTCACTCCTTATGCTGACAGGAAAGATCTATAGTGTAAGAACATCTGGGTGAATGCTTCCACAGAACTAGAATCCCCCCCTCGCCTTAAATCTTCTCTGACAATACGGTAAGATTAGAGAAAAGGGAGAGAAGCATTTTTGTTACATTTGTTACATTCAAAAATTAATTTTGTGGGATTTTTTTTAAAGGGGGATAAATTAAAAAAGAACGATCTACATTACTTTCTCCTTAAGCATCTCTGATAGCCATGAATATTTATTAGCCTCTACCTCTGTGTCTCATAGCTTTTCATTCTTAGTTGCTTGGAAACTACCATAATTATGTAAAATAGTGATTGCATTTATACTCTGCTTAAAATTAAAATCCAATTAAAAGCAGAACATTTCTTTATGTCATTTTTATTATGTTATCTTATAGTGATTTACAGCAATCTCGAGTTTGTGTGCAATTGTTTAGAAATCTTCCAAGTTCTTCCCTTCAGAGATAGTGTCAAGGAAAAGCTACAGGCAGGTGAGTGGTAAAGATATCTACTCACAAAAATAGATCCTTCTTGTCAAAATGGCACTTAAAATAAAGCAGCAAGATTCTACGACAATAAAGAAAAGTTACTGGATCACCATTTTTAGTCCTGTATTATACCCATGTAACGCAAAACATGAGGGTGAAAGTAAATATATTTAAAATGCAGATTCTTTTTAATGACAATGTCAGCATGGGTATAAGGACTTTAATTGGTAATAACAAGGTGAACAGCACTACACTGAAGTTATATTTGCTCCTAAGCCCAATTAAAGTTGTACTTATCTTCAAACACCTGTATGTTTATTTCCAACAGAATAAACTTATGCAACAAAATATACTAATGACATCAAAAGATGAGATACCTGGCTTATTAATCCAAACTATGGAGTTGGACCAAGGTAATAGGAGGACGGAGAAACTGATTTCCCTTTCCCTTAACTCCCACTAGCCAATAGAGGGCTAGAAAACCATTCAAGGTTTGAATGGGAGTAGAATAATGGGTATCATAAAAGAAAGTAACTCCTGTAAAAAGAGGAACCACATATGAATGGATCCTTTACTTAATTTTCCTTTCCTAAGTGACACATTGATTCTGGAGGATAGCAGAGAAAGGACCAGATAAAAAATTAGTTTACTGCATTTTTTTCATTAAAATTTACATCAGAAAATATTTCCATCAGATTATAAGGGGTGTTTTTAATTCACTAAATTTTCCTGCTTTAGTGACTTTCATGTATTTTACAGTATAATGTTTTGCATGCTTAGATCTAAAGTATATCTTCTGACACAAACTTACCTACATAGCCAAAGATTTCCCCCAAAATATAGTTTTACAAGTTAATTCCACAACACTGTTTCTTCCTTGCAGCAGAAAGATATAGATTATTATTTTCTTAAAAGTTTATATACCTTATTTTCATCAGCAATAAGAAGAGCATGTATAATTTTAGTTAGCATTTCCAAGGCACTTTAGGTATGCTGCCCAAGCATGAACATCTCACAATTTATTGAGGGGTTATTCACAAACCTTACAACAAAAGCACAGCCAATATCAGAATCATGTAACAAAAGCAGACTTAATAGTTGCAGAAGAAAAAGGAAATCAGAATCTTCCTGTCTCCAATTCACTTTCCATCTTTTCCCATTCACTGTACATCAAAGAAAATCTACTTTACCTGACACACAAGACACATTTTCACCCCTGATCAGGCAGGTGTCAAAGCCAGAAAGCAAGCCTATTTTCCACAGACCCTTTTCCTTGTTTGATCACTGGTTACTTTTGATCTGACATTGCCCTCACTCGAGTAATGACTTCCACCTCATAGAACTTACCTCACATCTGTCAGAAAGAATAAAGGACCTCAAACTAAGTCCTGACAAGGCCTATGGGCCATGTGTTGCACTGGCAATGGAACATTCCCCAGCTCCCACAATTTCCAATTCAGTTTCTTTTGTTCTGGTGGGCACAGGGGTTATGGTACCATTGAGAGCATGAAGGATTATACACACACTGTGAAGCCAAGTCTTCATGAATTACTATCTTTTCATGTCAGCTTCTCTGTCCTCTTAAACACTGTGAATGTTATGGTAGTTACTATGAAACACAGTCTACAAATGCTATTATGGAAAGACTGTTTAAATCTTTCAGATAGTGAATATCCTGTACAGAGCTTTTTAAAAAAATTTCAAACAGGGCACTGGAAAACAGCTAGAAATGTTGACTGAATGGACTATTTTAAGAACATCATTAAATAAAAATCCAGATTTAAGACATTTACTTTTTAATTATGAGTAAATAAATATATGTTAATGAATAAAACCATTTAAACCTCCTGTTTAATGCTCCTATTTGTACTTCAACATCACTTTGATTTCAGACAAACATAATAAAAGTAACATATTAATTGCTGGTAACAGTTTGGAGAATTAAAATTAGATGTAACAAAATTTGAGCAAATCAAATCAAATCAAAAACTATTTACATTCTTTAGATTCTTATTTTCTAGAAATAAATAAGAAAGGTTCTCTTTTCACTGTTGCAAATATTGCATTACAAGCAGCAGTTAAGGAAAAAGATAACCATGCACTTTGACTACAAGAAAAAAATTAAACTACACTGAGAAAAGCATCTTACATTTCATTTAATAAGCATACTTCCTAAAGCTGCTGTAATTTTCAGAGATGGAATAAGTTTTAAAAGTATTATATACTACTTTTTATATACCACTTTTTAAACTATGCAATACTTTATTCTAACTTCATGGAGAAAACATTAAAATACAGGTATTACTTCAAACAGCACTGCTTCATGTTGCAGTTTGGTAAAACAATCTTAATGCTAGAAACATAGAAAAAAGTGCCATTGTACATATAATTATTCCTGAGTAAACATTCCAATAATTAAGCCATAATATGTTGGTATGCTTAAGGCACCAATAATGGCTTTTATCTGCATTGGCTAATGGTCTCATCATGCTACACCTTATTACATGATTTTGCCCTCTTTTGGAGAAACCTGATTAGTAAATTCATACATAACAGTATAGTTTATGATTGAACCAGCTCATTTAAGAAGCAACTTGAAAAAAAAAAAAATAGTTTAGCTTAATATATTTGAGAATTAGACGTATGTTAAACTGTCCTTTATTTGGGCGCATAGAATTATTTTTATCAAAATACCACCATGAAGCATTACAAGAGGAAAATATCTTCAGCTTTTAAAAACAAATTCAAGCATGCACTTAATTTATTAGCATAAAATAATATACATTTGAAAATGTTTATCATAAGAATATAAAATATGCTACCACTTTTAGAAAAATGTTTGAATTCTTTATCAAAACACAATTGCAAAACACTTGCAAGGCAAACACTTGCAAGCTAGCTACTATTATATGTAGAAAGTAAATTATATGAAATTATTTCAATGAAATATGAAATTAAAAAAACAGATCAAGTAAAAGTATATTTTTCATTTAGTCTTAATACCTACACATTAAGCTATACAAAGCCTTAGCCAAGTCCCCAGTTGTTTCTCAACAGTCAGGCTGAAAACTGATAAATAACTATATGCTATGCATTTCTAAACACATTAACATATCACACAGTATGTGTTATTTGTATAACTTAACACATACAGAGGAAATACAAAGTATACAAGATCCACAATGTACACAAGATATGAACAAGCCATTATGTGTGCATTACAAGAGAAAGAATAGTGAATTTTGACAGAATAACAAATACGGATAAAATGTGAGAAGCGTGTACAGAAGTATATACAGTTGACAAACATAAAAGCCATTGCCAGAACTCAAACAAAAAAAGTTCAAAAATCCACATTTTAAAAAATGACAGCTGTGATAAAGCCCAGCAGTTGTACTTGGAATACAATGTTGAATTATATAAAAATTGAATTAATACAAATGAGCTGGATATCAAAATATTTAGCATTTCTGAAATACTTCACCTAAGTACTTTATATTACTTCAAAACTTGTGTTTACGTTTCCTATTTTAATTAAAATGTCCATATGAACAAGTAACTTTTAGCAAAGATACTCTTATTTAGAATGTTTTATCAGTAATAAGATTACATGTATGTCAACAACTCAAATATACGCATGACTTTATTTTTCCCCAGTGAAATGGCTTGTCAGAGAGGTCCAGATATTACTATAAATTTCTCAAAATTAACTTGGACCTTAGAGACCAACCTCTTTCAGTAGTTAAAAATGAATTTGAACCAGTGACTCTATTCTAGTCCAATCATTGTTACATAATTTATTAATTCACAACATTCTGACCTTACAATAAGTGTTTCAATCTCACTAGAAATGTTTTGAGCTCAAAATGTATTTTAAGTTGCAACTCTTCCAATAAAATCAAATTTGTATCAACATATCTTTCTATAAGACAGAAGCCTTTCATATTTGAAACAGTGATCCAATCAGCTATCCAGAATAAATTGTTAATCTTTTAAACATCAAATACCCGATTTCAATCCCCTATGTCCAGAGTAGTCTTTCTCAAGCTATGTTACCACCAGTGTGAAGCAACCCTGAATTAATTTTCAGGTCTCAGAGAGTCCTGCTTAAAAATTATGATTGTTTTTTAAAAAATAATGCCATCCAAAATTCCTAGTGACTTGTTGCTGAAACTTGGGGTCCACAGAACTCCACTTGAGAAAGGGTCTCCGACACAGCCTTCCATCCAAGCCACCAAATAATTTCTCCCTGCATAAAGAAGGTATTAAGGAGGGTCCTCATTTAGTAACCATAATTGCACTAGCAACTTAGTTATTAACTGAAATGGTACTAAGTGAAACCACAATTGTGCTTATAATCCTACTTTAGCTTTCTTTTGTTTTATAGACTGTATAGGTCATAAATGTGAAGTTTAGTGACAAAGTTACTTTTTATCACCATTTTAATAACTGCGAATGTTGCTGTATGAAGTAGTTGCTAAACAAGGACCACCTGTAATATTAAAAAATATATATTTTATTGTACTCTGGATAAGGAACATCTAGAGATTAGTGAACTTTTTTGCCCCAAGCCCAAAGAATGTTTTTCCTGAAAATGAATGGCAAACATACACAAAATGAAATTGATACAATTTTAGCGGATGTGGGGAACAGAAAACTCAAACTTTTATGATACTGATCATAAAATAATCTATACCTAGTTCTCTTACATCTGGAACACTTCATTTTTTCAGAAGTATTATTTACTAAACTTGTTAAAGTATAACTTCTGTGAAACAAATAGAATAAAATAATATTTCTGCATTAATTGTTCATTTACTAGCTGCTGTGTAAAAATGAGCTTTCTATCTTTAGTTGGATTTCAGATACTTTTAAATATTTTAGTATTACTATTTGTACTCTTCATATGTGGTTTTGTATTTTTAAGTTCTCAAAATCATGGAAAACAATATATAAGTTTACGTAATAACAAATGGTAGTTAACTAGCTATCCTCACGAAAATAAATTATCCAGATTTCAAACATTTATGGAGCATACTAATAAAACCATTCACACATTTTATGTCATCCTTGAGGACTTTACTTGGAAATTTTGGATAAGAATATCACCGATTTATTCTAATTTTTATTAAATTTACCTTGGTAAATGTGGTTTGTACATAATATCATTCTGTTAGTTATCTTAAATTCACTAGCACTTTTCCCTCATTGTCATCACTGAACTAGTCAAAGCTACTAACTTCATAAATTTAGCCAGTACATATTCCCAACAGGATCTAAAGAACTCAAAGTAACAACTTTTATTGTGTGCTTTACAAAAAATGAATATATATATATATTCAGTACAGTTGAATTTTATCTTAAATCTCTGAAATAAAGTAATAACTGCTATTCTAGAGTAATATCTTAACATAGAAGGAGGCAAATCAATTCACAGAAAGAAAAGTTAACTATAAATGTACATTATAGTTGTAATTCCAATTACAAACTGGTTATAATTGGAAACCTGAAACTATCCATTTTAACTTCTTTAAATTGAAAGTACCATTTTAAATGTCTGACATAAATAAAACAGTATCTAATTAGTGAAGTTTTTTACTGCAAAAGTTAAACTGATATGCAATCAAATAGTGTCATTCAATATCAGATAAGTATTAAAAATATAATTTTTCAGTCATATAGTTTTATTGTTATAACTAAGACTATTGAGCTAGTATATAAGGTAAAATAAAAATATATGCTGAACTCTGTAAATTATGGCCACATAATAACACAATCTAATCAAAATCTACCATTTCTGGCATTTCCATTATCCACCAAGGACATAAAGGGATATATAAGCATCTCTAAAGACATACTGCCACCTAAAGGTCAACTGAAATTATTTTTTCCTATTTATTTGCAGATAATAGCTCACCCGCAGCATTTTAAGGAACTTTATGTGTGCGTTCATAATCATCTGAGAAATTTACTGGTAACTCACTTAAAGAATGAAAAGAACAGAGAAAATAATGCATTCAAACAAAATCATCAGTCCAAAAACAGCTCTCACGGAATATCAGTTTCTTGCAGGGTTTAACAGAATATCAATATGAAACGTTCTGCAATAGATGAAGATTGTTTTATAAAGTGCATGCACAATAATATATTACAATGTACAATGCAAATGGGTTGTTTGCATATTACCACATATGCAAAAAACATAATCCACCTGCAATAAAAAATAGTCAAACAGGTAGTTGGTTTAATAGGAAACCTAGGTAATAGTGTTATTTTGATCCACAACACATTCCTCCTGCATCTCCTACTATGCTATCTCATGGTGTGTGTGCGCACGTGCGTGTGTAAAAAATGAGTAAATAACTCATTTTTACACACATTTATCATTTGAATGCCATTCTAGCTGCATAACTAAAACAAGTACCTTTATAGGTCAGTAGCCACACAAGAAAATGCTGGAGGCAGATGATTGCTTAAGTATCAATGACAAAGGCATCATTTCGTATGGAATGAGAGAAGGCATTGATGTTACCACACATGAAAGGAAAATCCCAAGGGGTCACAGTGGAAATATGGAGCTTAAGAGAAATAAATTGTATATGTAGGGGAAATTCCACATAGTGAAAGTTGAAATGAATTGTTACACACCATCATCTAAAGCATCAGCGAATTGAAACAAACTAAAATTGGACACAAGATCATTCTATTTGATATTCTGCACATGAAAAATAAAGAAGGAATGGTGCTGCTTTCATAAATGGAAAGATATAGCAAAAATAGTATTTGAATAAAATGTGAAATTTACTATCAGTTAGACTTCAAAGACAATCATTTTACATTACAATCATCCACTTTACGCTCCAACTACTGCTCCAGAAGAGGAAGCTGACAAGTTTTATCGAAAGGTTGAATCTGAAACTAACAAAACGCCTGAGCAAAATATGCTATTTATGATGGAACCCTGTAATGCCGAGGTTGGAAATAATGAAGAAAAAGTAGCATGAGCTAGGAAGCATAAATGATTTCTTTATTTCTAACACATTCTTCAAATAATCAAAACAATGGGTTTTATCAGACAGAGAGAAATCAAATTGGCCTGTAGGTCTGAGTTCTGAGCTTGGCAATTTGGTTGCAAATGTTTCGTTACCATTTGAGGAGACATCAGTGTGCTTTGAATTGTGCTCATCTGTTGGAGCACTGGTCTTTAAGTATCTTTTTATGTGATGCAAATCAGTGTGGAGGTTGTTTGTTCCCCTACTTCTGAGTCATGGTCTGACTTCGTACTGTTTGGTTTGCTGGCTGTTGTTACTGAGACATGGTCTTTGGTTTTAAGTACCGTCTGTGTGATTTAAATTAGTATTGCTTGTTCGGATACTGCTGAGTCATGGTCTGGTTTCAGTCTGTTTGAATGACTGGTTGTTGTTACTGAGAAGTGGTCCAATTTCTTGTGAGGTGATGGGTTGTGATTTGTTGTTGTTTTGTTGTTGCATAGTGGGGTGCCTTTGCCAAGCTTGGAGCTCAGACCAACAGTCAACTACCAACCTGAGCTACTTATATTCAAATACATTTCAGAAATCAAATCGATTATATTATTAGCATAAGGAAGAGGAAGAGCTCAATAACAACAAAGACATGGCTAGGAGGCTACTTCTAGGACAGGTTGCAAATTTCACATGTGAGTTCAAAGCTAAAGTAGAAATACAAAGACTATCAAATTCCACAAAAAAACCTTGAGCGTATAACCATCATTTACAAGGAGAATTGCTTTAAAATCAAGAACATTGCTGATTAGGGTCTAGAAACTATGCAGAAATAAAATCAAAGTTGTCAAAGATGTATGTGAAAAAACACTCCATTGACCAAGAAACCAAAGAAAGCAAACTAGATGTCAGAAAAAAATGACGCAAGTTACCAAACCAGAAGAGAAGCCATTTTTTAAAAAAAAAAAACGGGAAAGCTCTCTAAAAGAAACTTAACAAAGATTTCAGAGCTGTCAGAAAAGACAGTAAGCAGTAAACAAGAGACATTAACATCCAATACATAGATAGTCCTTGATTTAATACCACAACTGAGCCCAGAATTTCTGTTCTTAAGTGAGACATTTGTTAAGTGAATTTTGCCCCATTTTATGAACTTTCTTGCCACAATTGTTAAGTGAATCACTACAGTTGATAAGTCGAAACCATCCTGGAGAAAGCAAAAGAATCCCACAAAGAAATTAATACATGTCAAGGTAAGGAATGTCCTTGGGAAAATGAGAATCCTCTCATTGTCCTCATGTTAAACCTAGACAAAGGAGAAGAATCCATAGTATGGATTCATTTCTGTTTCCTAGACCATACTACATTTTCCTCATTATTTCCATTACAGGATTCTACCATAAGGAATGTTCTTAAAACGGGAATCCTAGAATACTCTATTGTCCCCATTGTTAGCCTTATCATTGTAAGCTTATCAAGGCATTTCGTACTAAATATCCTGATAAACCCTAAAAAATAGCATGATGGTGTTACATGTATATTTTCTATTACCTTCTATTTTTATCTTTTTTAGGACTAACGTCTTTTTTGCAGGAGGGCTGAATGTCAGCCTTCAAGATTTTCTCCCTTTGCTTTTGCATCTTTTGGCTGTCATAAGTAACGGGGGGAGGAAGGGGGAATGGTTATGGGAAGTGAGCTGGAGGTGTTACAAACCAGAACTGTATAAGCTGGAGGAGGGATAGATTCTTGCTTAGGCTTCTATCCTATGCTATGCACAGCTGCAACTCTTTATCAAAATATGTCAAGGTCAACGGACAGAGGCCTCATCACCACCTGGAGATGCCCACATGATGATATACACAACTTTTAATTGGATGATCCAATTGAACTATTGGGAGTGGGAACGTTGCCATTACTTTGTATATGTGATTTACATGCCCATTTTCTCAGATTCAGAATTCTTTTGTTGCTACCACTTGATTTCCAGTAAAAAGATATCTTTTCTCTGATTAATGGAGTCTAAGTATTTCTTTCTTGGATTTTGAATGGAGCACCAGCTGACACCCATGTTAAACTATACACAGACAAACACCCACAATTCAGAGAGAATGCGATGTTGTCAAAGGACTATGTCAAGACTATACTTTCTCCTTATCTGTTCAGTGTGCTTAATATATATCAAGAGAGGATGGATTAGAAGACAAATAAGCACTGGGAGCCTTTCAGAGTTGGTTAGAAAATGGTTGACCTAATAAATGTTTTAAATAAATAAACAAGGCTTTGGAATTGGGGGAAGAAACATTATTAACTTGTGGTATGCTGATCAACTATACTGTTTGATAGCTGAAAATGCTAATGATATGCAAACTCTAATAAGTGTCAAGGAGCATTTATTATTAAGTTTGTGTATACATAGGCTAAGAGTAAATATAAAGGTGGAATACAAACGGAAGAGCAGAGCAAATGATATTGCTACAGCAATTAACCTTAGAATTGTCAATGGATATATTGAGAGTTAGACCTTTTAGGATTATGAATATAAAAGAATTAGTAGTCAAGAAATAAAGTGCAGAAAGCTCTTAGCAGTGAAACAATTGAAAATACAGACTAAAAAAATCAATATCATGCAAGAATCAATGTAATGTAAACAATACTTTTTCCCATTACAGTGAGTTGGGCAGCCATATGCAGCATTTAAATAAACTTTTTAATATTTTCATATTAGTATTATTGTTATCGCTACTCTTGGGAGACAGAGAATTAAAATCCAACTTCACAGAAACCTTCTACTTTCTACTAATCTTTTTATTATTATTATTAACATAGACTACTCGGCATTCCTGCAAAGCTAAATTGCACAATGACTCAGCTGATCTTGCAGAAGTAGAATTTTTTTAAAGGTTCAAAACAACTGCATATAATATTGCCATTGCAGGATACTTTCCATGAAACTAGACGTGTTTTCAGACCATGATACCTTGACAATATTCAGCCGAAATGCCTAAGTTTCTTCATGAAATGTGTTCACTAAGCATTGCATTTTAATTGCCCTTGCTTTTCTATGCTACAAGCATAGCATGAAAATGAACAAGTAAATGCCATATGAAAGCAGCATGCA
Organism: Pseudonaja textilis; assembly: GCF_049901715.1. Lineage (NCBI taxonomy): Eukaryota > Metazoa > Chordata > Lepidosauria > Squamata > Elapidae > Pseudonaja > Pseudonaja textilis. Next base: position 211,176,944 of record NC_141991.1, on the reverse strand, counting down.
ACAGCAACTACTCCAATATGAAAAACGATCAACTCCAGAAAGCCTCACAAGGTGATTAAAAAAAACATTGAGTCATCTGTAATATGTAAAACAATAATCAAACTTAGGATAGCATTACAATTCTTTGTCAACATAGTAGGAAACACAGAACCAGAAAGGCAATTTCCTTGAATCAGAAGCAGAAAAGATAACATAGCTAAATTTAGGCAATGGGTTACTTTAGATGTAATAATCCAAGGTACATTGTCATGAGAATAAGCCTCATGACTCAGGCACTTGGTCTTGCCTTTGCTAGAGACGAGTTAAGATTTCTAGGTTTATTTTTCAATAAAGCGTAACTTCTTTGTTATGGCTTGATATTATTTCAATTTTGATTAGTTATGTGAGGAGCCAGAGATACATGAAGGTATCAGTTCCTAAGAAACATAAAGACATGAGCCTAAAAATTTCAAAAGATGTGACTTTTGACCTGGTAGCACTTTGTTAAAGTGGGAACCTTATAGGCGCTTAAAAGTCTAGCTGGTGTCTTTATGGAGGTGAAAAATGATTATATTTTAAAATGGCAGCTTTAACAACATTATCTCAGAAATCCCCAAGGGCAGAAAAATTAGAGCTGAAAGCTTCAGGGATCCCATGGACTGCCCACTCAAATTATATCATGTTGATTATTACTTATTAGCATAAGCATAATTTCAGTGCAAGAGAACAAACTACCAGGAACAAAATTTATATACAATAGCTACACTTTTTGTACTTGTCAAACTAATGAGTTTCTGACTGAATCTTCTATTAGAAAATATGGATATTTATATTATACATACAAATCTGGTTCATATTGGACAATTTTCAAGTTTAATTTTTCAATTAAATTAAAATTCTTGTTATAGAAAACAATTCTCACAAAAAATATAACTGGTTAGGTAAAGGTTCCCTTCACACATACGTACTAGTTGTTTCCACCTCTAGGGGGCAGTGTTCATCTCCGTTACAAAGCTGAAAAGCCAGCCCTGTCCGAAGACATCTCCAGGGTCATGAGGCCGGCATGACTAAACGCTGAAGGTGCATGGAACGCTATTACCTTTCCACCAAAATGTTCCCTATTTTTCTACTTGCATTTTTACATGCTTTCGAACTGTTAGGTTGGCAGAAGATGGGACAAATAACGAGAACTCACTCCATTATACAGTGCTAGGGATTCGAACTGCGAACTGCCAACCTTTCTGATCGACAAACACAGCATCTTAGTCACTGAGCCACCACGTCCCTTTTATAACTGGTTAAGTGGAAGGCAATTAAAATGGCAATAATCTATCTATCTATCCATTCATCCATCCATTATTCATCCCTTCATCTATTTATCAAATTGATACAGCCACCCATTTCACCAAACATGACTCTGTGCAACTAACAAGAATAAATAAGAATAAATAAAAACACAAAATGTGTCTGAGGAGCTATCTAACCCTGATGGGATTAGCCCAATTCCCTCATTTTGTTGCAGCAAAAAAGGCCTACTTTGGATACCAATTGCCAAAGAACAGCCTTTTCGGTCATGTGGGACTTCACCAACTTTTCTAATGTAGATGAATCTGAAAACACGGCTCTGCCACCTGCCTGGGGTCCCCAACAGTGGCCAGCTACATTGGGGATGGGGGATGGAATAGAGAAGACACCCATCTGCAGATTGCCTATCATCTTAGTTTTTAACTTTTCTGCAGGATCTAATCTGGATCAGTCATTGGAATGACAGGTTTAGTCTTCCAAGCTTTCAGACATGTGATGGAGCCCTTTCTCAGGTAATTTCTCTCTACCAGAATATATGCTTTGGACTATGTGTAGTATTTATGTGGTGCATAGTTGCATGTGGCTTTTTAGTTGATTGGGGTGTTGAATACAGTTGGTCAGCCAGTTATAAATCCATCCAGTGGTGATGCTATCTAACCCACATTTTTCTATTTTATCAAGTAGTAGGTTGTGGTCTACTTCATCAAATACTTACTGAAGTCCAAATAAATTATATCCAAGGCATTTCTCTAGTCCACTAATTTGTCACTCGGTCAAAGAATACGATAAGATTTGTCTGGCATGATCTGTTTTTGACAAACCAAGTTGGCTTCTGGTTATGACTTTGTTGGCTACTAGGTGTTTGCAGATTCATTGCTTGGTTATCTTTTCCAGAATCTTCCCAGGTATTCATGCCAGGCTGATAGACCTGTAGTTTCCAGGTTTCATTTTTTCCCCTTTTTTGAAAATGGGATCTATATTAGCCCTTTTCCAGTCCTCTTGATAGTTCCTGGTGCTTCAAGATCTTCAAAACATATGCTTCAGTGGTTCTGAGATAATGTCTGTCAGTTCCTTCAGGACCTTGGGATGTAATCCATCTGGTCCTGATGATTTGAACTTCTCTAGAGTGGTTAGATATTTTCTTACCATTTTCTTGCTTATTTTGACTTATATTCCTAATCTGTCTTTTATGATACAGTTTTTGGTAGATTGGACTCCTTTTTTTAAAGGAGTTAAGCAGTTCTGCTTTCTCTTGGTTTTTCATCATTTCTTGCCATTTTCTCCCATTTATGGACCAATCATTTCCTTGATTTTTTGTTGTTTGGTGGTGAAAGAAAGGGGTGTTGTTGTTCTTGTTGTTTTACTTTTGTCACAAGTCTTAGTTCATTTTGAGCTTTAGCTTTTCTGACTTCATCATGTTGTTTCCTTGTGTTGCCAAGTCTTCAGCTCCTAAGTACCTGATAAATCAGCACTGCTGTGATTGACAAAGGGCCTGTTTTCCAGGCTTGGCTTCAATCATTTCCTTGGCTATCTTTGTTCCTGCTTGGCCAACTATCTAAGTAGCTGTGAAATTGAATGTATGTCCTTCTTTATTGCAATGTGAGGCTACCAATGAATTCGGGTCTTCTTATCTGACCACTTGCTTGAGTTTTTGCAATCTGATGGTTAGTTTCTTCCACATCTATCCTAGTCACAAGGGCAATCCATGCAGAGGATCCATTAAGATTACATTAGAATGCAGTAAATTACATCAGAACACAGAAGCTGTGTTCTACTACTTCCAAAATGTTTTTTTATGTATGGCAGTGTATGCCATATAGTTGGGCTTGTACCTTCTTTCTTTTTCTCCCTTTTGTGTGGCACAGGCATCTTGTAATAAATGCTTGTGCATACCCATTCTGCCTGAATTGTTGACATGGGTGCCTGCTCCTTAGTTGTTAGCTTGCTGGGTACTACAATGGGTTCTCGCCCTGCCATATAGTGTTCTGGCGCAACTCTTTTTATGTGACAGTGGATGGTTACTGCTGAAACTAAGGGTGGAGTGTTGGTGCCTTATGACAAACCATGTTTTCTAGATTTCCATCTCCCTGCCTGTTGACAAGCACATCTAAAAATGGTAATTGTCTAGTCGTTTCTTCCTCCATCGTGAATTGTATATCTGTATTCCATAGGGTATGAAAGTCTTTCAGTGCATTTCTTTTGATGATGACAAATGTTGTCATCCACGTAGCAACACCAAAATGTAAGTGTGTAGATTTGTTTTGCAAGAACACAAGCAAGTGGTCAGACAAGGAGACCTGAACTCATTGGTAGCCTCACATTGTAACGAACAAGGACACACATTCAATTTTGAAGCTACCAAGATTATTGGCCAAGCAAGTACAGTACAAAGTTATTCAGAGAAATGATTGAAGACTGGGAAACTGGCCCCTTCTCAGTCAGCAGTAATGCTGATTTACCACCAGTTTATCAGGTATTAGGAGCTGAAGGCTTAGCAGCACAAGGAAACAACAGCCAATAACTTAATAGCCAGATATCAACACCCCAATTAACTAAAAAGCCACATACAACCAGCCACCATATAAATACTATTCATAGACCAGCCCAAACAACACATTCTGGAAAAAAGAAGTTCTCTGAAGGTAGGTTCTAGCACAAGTCTGAAAACTCGGAAGATTAAACCTCTGGTCCTAGTGACTGACCCAGACTGGTCCCTTCAACATTATCCTGGGACATGTAGGTTCCTTCATTCATTTAACTTTTCTATTTAACTGCCCCAATTTTAATTGTCCTGTATTACCTTTTTTTTCTACTTTTGATTATATTGTAAACCATTTTACTTTTGATTATATTATAAGCCATTGTATGCTGGGTCACTATATCAGTGAGATGAGAAGCATAAAATATTTAATAAATACAGTATAAAAAACCTTATTAATGAATATCATTAAAGCAGAAATACAATTCACAGGACAGGGAGGAAAAACAATGGAGTGTTTCAACAATGGACCTCGCTCCCTGGAAGCCCCAGGCCTGACAACGTCACCAAGACTTGAGGCCATTTGGAATACCAAAGGATGTAGCTAGTCTAATTTCAGAGGGAAGAAAGTTCTATAACAGTGCTGCACCAGAGAAGGCATGTCTCCTGGTACTCTTCAAATGAAGGTCCCTCACCAATGGCATCTGAAATATGTCTACTCTACCACATCTAGTGGAACAGAACAGACTAATATTAACTCAAGTGATATATTTCTTCCATAGTGTATGAATATAGCTAAAAGCTTTGAATTTAAATATTAAAACAAGTATTTTTTTACTCTTCTGAATTTATGAAGCTTGAATATAATGCCTTAAATGTTTAGAATGCAACTGCATGTCTAGTTACTATGATAATCATATCCTTCTTGGAATTTATTGATTTAAAAGATTTATTGGAAGAAGACTGATATGTAATATGAGAAGGTGGAGATAATAATTGTTATGTAAGTGCTGCAATGAAGACTGGAAATAGCTTCTTTAGATATCTTCTTTCTTTTTGTTATTCTTAACTTTTTCTTTCTTCCTTATATAATCTTTCTTTTTCTACTTTTTCTGTATTTTTAAAATATTGTATTTTTTATAGTTCTTAACCTTAGTCATTGCCCATCTCCTTACAAACCCTTTGAAATATTACTCTTAAACATGTATTTTTAGTAGTTCTACTTTGTTGTTTCTGTTTTGATGAGGGGTAGACAAATAAACAAAAATTATGCCACGTTTTTGTTGGCTCCTTTCCACATTACATTCAATGAGACAGAACATAAGTACAAAAATTTGCTTTATAGTTATATTATCTGTTTTCAGATATATTATCTGGTATTATGCCAGCAAACTGACTGGCAGCAGCTCTTCAAAACGTCCTGGGAATGCAGAAAATAGGATTATTTGTAAACATAGTATGAATTCTATAATCAAAATAAAGTCTGAAAGTTTGTTCCTTCTTCCACTAAGAATTGAACTGGTGAATATGACTTTAACAAGCTCACTAAGCTCACTAATGGAACTAAGTCTACATTTCCATATTTACAGTGATAATTAATTTTTAGAAATAAAACAGAATATGGCAATCTCTCTAACATGGCAAGTTCAAAGCTAACTAAGCCACCAAATTCTCTAGAGCATGTACGATGTACTTTATATTAGTTTACTATGATAAACACTCAGAAGTAAATACAATTTAGAATTTACAGTAGAATCCCAGGATCAATTTTTTTTCTCCCTTTTACATATATTTTATTTAACTTGTTCATTAACTCACAGCAAAGTGCATTTTCCTCGTCAACCTTAATTTCTCATGAAAACATATTCAATTTTATATGTACATTGTAAGAAAGAGGTAACTCAATGCTTTTTTTCCATAGCAATGCTATTTAGGGGTCTATTTACAAAATTTCACATTGGAATATGAAATCAATTACAGATTTTCAGTACATCTTATATTTACAGTTGTGTTAACAGGTCAATCACATGAGAAGAGAACTAGGCTAGGGTTTTCTGAAAAGAATTATAGCAAAACTAGAAGAGTAAAACCTTAATTTATGGAACAACAATTTTATAATGATTCGAATTTCAGCAATTGTGCTGCTTTATAAACAAACTTTGCTTTTAATTTGGGGGAGGCCCTCCATTTAATATGTTGTCCTCTGCATCCAGATTATTGAATAACAGCCCATAAACTAAGGTTTCACTACAGAATGAAATTTAAGAAGGATCAAATTACTGTAAAAGGAACCATCTGGACAGATCAAAAGGACAACTGATTCTCAAAATGTACTAGGATTTACAAGAGATATCAGTGTTGGTCTCTTTTTATAAGTTGTAATAAATTAGTTTTAATTTGAGAACTAATAGAAATATAACACTTGTTTTGTTCATCTAGAAAAAACACCTAAAAAGAGCTACAAAATATTTGGGAAGTTCAAAAGCTAATCCAGTGGCAATATTTAACCTACTTGGACCTAGAATTTAATATTCAACATTAATAAATGTCTCAATTTTAAATATAATGACCAACACAATATCTTGCTATCCTAAAAAAAGTTCTAAATAACTGAATATGGTTATAAGCTTACTTCACTACACTGCAATATGGAAATGTGTGTATGAGGGGGAGAAATCAGAGTATAGCAAACTATTGGGGCATTTTTCAAAAGGGAAATATTTCACAAATTCTTTTACTGGTGGGATAGTTTCCTGCAAGAAATTATTGCTGATACAATCCACTGATATTTTCAGGATCTTCTAGACAAAGAACCTATTGAGAATCAACCTAATGTAACATAAATCCTTGTACAGGCTGGGGCGAGAGCAGCGAAAGAATGTATGGACAATTTCAATTTCAGGTTATAGCAGAAAATACTTACTAATTTGTTTTCCTGCATGTATATTCTCCGTAACTTCAGGCATCCTTTAGCTATAATGGTCATTCCTTCATCTGAGATCTTGTAACACTGCCCAAAGTGAATGTCTTTCAATTCTCTGCATTCTGAGCCCAACTATAAATGAAGTTAAAATCTGCATTAACAACATACTTGAAACCATTTGTATTCTACTTATTACCACAGAACTACCAAAACAATTTACAAGGATAGGGGAAAACATCCAGCAAGGAAAAGAATTCCATTGAAAAGATAACAGGCAGTAAGCAGCCTGTATGTTTTTGCCTATAAGCATATGCACATTAAATGGTTAGATAATGAGATTTTAACAATGTTTAAGCAGCATATTGGTCTCAGAGCATTATCTTCTATTGCAGTATTTACTGCAGTGCTTCAGCAGTTCACAGTAGCTATGTACCTCTCATTTTCTACAATCATAAAAGAAACAGGCTTATTAGATTAACTATACATTTAATATGATCTTTAGAAATTGTCAATGTTACTCCCAAGAATGTCGTCTGAGGCAAAACTTAATTCCTAATAATAAGTTCTTCATACAACATTTAAAAAATTTAATAAAGCCATCAGTTCTACCAACTTACTGGTAATCAGCACAATATAGTATACAGTACATAAAACAATAAATATAATACTAATGTATATAGATATTTCATCTTCCATTAAGAATTCACAGTGCTAAAGTTTTGTATTAACCTCTCTAGAAGGTAAATAGTAATGTTTCTTACTAAGTGAATAATAATGTTTTTTTAAAACTGGAACTGGCAATATTATCGTGATATAAATAAATTAATACTGTCTTTTCTTCAGATAAAATATAACTCCATTAAAAACTAACAATATATTATTGTCCATAGCAGTAAGCTTCTTAACCTGTACAATTTCGGTGTTTTTAGGATTTAATAGGTTACATTTTAAAAGCCTGTTTATAGATACATTCAGAACTGAATGCAGTTACCTTTCACAAGGTAGAGATATGCGTCCTTAGTGAGTTAAATAATATCATTAAGCCAATCAAGTAGTGAAATGAAAGTTGGGAATATGGAAGGCATATAAGAAGTATGATATGGGGGATTTCCAGTTTGGGTCTCTTCAGCGACAGATCAAAATCCGTGATCGTGCGCTGTTTCAATCTGTACTCGCCCCTGGAGCACCCCGATCCTTTGGATTCGGGGCTGAAGCCACCCCATAGAGGTGGTAAAGAGGGGGAAAATTGCTAGCCAAGTGGAAGGGGGCCGCATCTCTCCTCCTTGGCTGGTCTAAACTCCCTTCCCCGAAGGCGGTTGCAGCGATGGTCAGAAATGGCCACCTCAAAGAAGAACCTGACTGGATAAGATTGTGCAGGAGGAAGACAAAGAGGAAAGCAGGACAGACCGGGCTAAACAACAGAGAGCATCTTAGCAAGCTACCCTGAATCTAAAAGTACCTAGAGGGATACTTCTGAAAGAAGATCTTTAAGCGGCGAAGGAGAGAGAAAAGGAGGTTAAAACCCCTTTTTTTACTTTTATATTGACAATTACAAATGGTATGGAAAGAAATTTATATTAATCTATTTTGACACTAATAGGCAACCTTAAGCTGAAATCTAAGTGTCAAAAGGAGAATAAAGATTTTTTCTTGGTGATTTTAAAGCCCTAAAAAGGAGAAGGGTGGAGGCAAAAGGGTGGGACTTGGAATAATGGAAAAATGGAGTGCCACCTGGAAAAATAAAGAGGATTAACAGTGAAACTTTGAAAAGACTCCCAAGGATACATTGTAACTGAAATCTTATTAAAAGATACAGTAACCCATGGAAAGGAAAAGTACAGTAACCCATGGAAAGGAAAAGAAACAAGAAGGAACAGTCTGGGATCATTTGGTGATTTAAAAAAAAAAGTTTTTGGCATTGGTTTGTTCTTTCTTTTTCTGTTTTTACTTAAAGTCAATCGGGTGGTTGTTCAAAAATGTTTAAAATGCCATCACTCCTGGAGGAATTGAAGATGAGTCTTAAAAAACAGAAAGAAGATGCAGAAAGAAGAGGAAGATCCTTTGGCTTCGTATTTGAATTTTTTGAAATGGAGATCCTGAACTATGAAAAGCAAAAGGAAAAGCTTCAAGAGCAAGAAGAAGGGCGGGACAAAGAAGAAGCCATTTTCAATGATCAAATAATGCAAAGTGTGGTAATAAGGGGAAAAAGGGGGGAAGGAGTTAAAAGTTTGAGATCAAA